>NC_089585.1:66637536-66937536 GCF_019320115.1 Miscanthus floridulus | reverse complement strand
AACAAGTCTAAACAACTTCAAATAAATAAGCCACGTCTCAGCAGGGTACCCTGACTTAGTACAAAAGTTTATGCCACAACGGGACTAGGCTTATCATGAAATTTACAAAGTTCAAGTACAGTACTCTAGCTCCTAGCCAAACTCAGGACTAAACTTCCTAACCCTGGACGTAGACCTCACACCTTTTTAGTCGCTACTTAAATCTAGTTGTTCCATAAAACGGTTAGCTACTGGCACTGCAGCTTTTTTAGCTCTAGCATACTCTTCTATAGAGTATCGAGAAGACTAGAACTCTCCAAGATTCGCCAGACGGGTGTCAAGGAGAACGTGCACCACCGCATCTCTTGCCAATGACCTTGCATAGGCATTAGCCTGCTCTGGGATCTTCTTCACCAGGTCTACTATTGGTATATTTAACGCACACAGATAAATCCGCAAGCGCACGGATACCGCTGTAGCTTTCACCCGGAGGTATTCCAAGTATCATATCCATAGGGAAACGTGTGAGGTTAACTATGGTCCAACTTAACCCGGAGTAGCAATAAGACTTAAAAAAGTCAGGAGTGTAGATGAGATCGCTAAGGTCTTCTAGTTCTAATCTCGATAAGCTATGTCTTCTATTGTTCGACTAGGGATATTACTAAGGGAAACATAGAAAGAATATGTTTCCTATAATAACTAAATCCTGCTAGTCCTACAAATAGGAGGTGGACTATAGAGGATTCAACGAGGCTATAAGAGTCACCCTCGCGAGCTACCATCAATCTGGAACGTAGGGTACATCCATGAGTTACCTGAGTCTAAGCACCACGCTTACACTATGAATAATACTTTAACCTAAGGCCAATAGATTAAAGCACTCAAAAGAGACTCGCAAACCAGAAGAACAATATAAACATGTTACTTACTTAAATCAGAAGTGGATTACCAGAGAAATCTCAGACTGTAAGGTTGACTTCCACCAGGGTACAAGCCATAGAGGTAGAGAGAGCACCGATAGGCCGGCATCTCCTCCAAACTCTTCCCTCACTCTCCATCTCTCTATTTCTAAAGACTAGATCCTATGGAGGTCTAATCTTCTCTTGATAGCTAGCTTCGATCCTCATGAGGAGAATATGAATTAGGGTTTCAGGATCTCTACTGAGGAAGGGGGGCAGGGGCTAGGTATATATAGCCCTGAGGGTCCAACATGAGCCCTTGGATCAAATTGACTTAAGCAATGACTTAGATGCATCCTCAAAGGCGGTGGGGAACTAACATATGAAGCAGGCTGATAGGTGGGGTCCACAGGGCTTGAGCGGCCCCACTTATAGGCTGACCGGCCCCACATGGTAGTGGATCAAGCCTACTTCAGTGATTTGCCTTCTGAACCCTTCTAGAGTCTTCCCACGTAGGTACCGTAGTGGAATTTCATAATTTCCTTCGATGATTAGGTCCTCCTTGGCGGTTTTCTAGATAAACCCTACTGAAAACACAGATTCACCAAAACTCATGGAATTTATTAGTTTAAACCCCTAAACCTTCATTAGTGATTACATTTATGCCCTTACCCATGTTTAATTGATGGTTTATAATGGTTGTTAACTACCATCAACATCTACCATTGGTTATGCCTCATCGCCATCCTCCTTCTAGAATTAAAGAACAAGAAGCACTATGGCACATAGGTCTTGCCATTTATCATTGAAGGCCTTCGCTTTGGTGACGGTCCTCCTGGGTGGTCTTCATTGCCTACACTGAGTTCTCTATTAGCACCTAGGTGGAGTTGCTTGCTCTTTTCCAACATGTCCTACGCTACTCCTACCTCTTGGAGCTCTCCATCCTTCTGGTTAAAGGCTTCGCAAGTACTCCTCCGCCTCTTTGTGGTGCTGCTTGGCAAAATTCTCAGCATCTGCATCATATACACATGGCTTCAGTTCACATAAATTTACTCAGCCAGTGGTGCTATGCTAAGAAGAGTTACCTTTCAATTTCTAGACAAGAGCTTGACTCTTGGCATCATATGTTTCCTTAGCCTTCCTCTAACCCTCATGAATGGCTCTTAGATTAGTCATGGTCAGATCTTGCTCTAGCTTGGTGGCCTCTAGAGCCTGGCTAATCTCATCCACTTGGGCTTGTAAGGCCTGAACCAACTCGGTGCGTCGGCACTCTATGGCAGCCAACTCCTCAGAGTGTTGCTATTTCAAGCGAGCAACCTCGGCAGCCAAGTCGGCATGTATTAATTGCGCCTATTTTGATGCCTTCACTTCCAACTCTTAAATAGCAAGCTACTCGTCCAACATTATTCAATGTTATCGGGTACTAACGATGCTTATATAATCAGAAGGATATGACTTACCTTGAAAACAGAATCAAACTCAGCGGCCTTCGAAGTGGCCACACTCCACACTTCCCTGGCTCGAGCCAGGGAAGGAGCATATGACTCTAGATGCGAACGAGTGTTACTTGGCTGCTCCACCTGAGTAGCATGCCTCTCCAGTTATAGCTAAGCTACTCAGCACCTCCACATTTAGAACAGGCTTAGCAGCTGCTGTGCTCAGCACCGGATCCACTCCAAGGTTGCCTGTCGACGCCTCCTTTTGCATCGTAGGGTTGGCATCGTGGTGTGGCAACATCTTTTCTTTGCTGAACAATCTAATTCATGAGGGGTTAATAACACAAAAATACCTAGAGTATAGATTTATATGATCATTGCACTTACATCTCAGGGGTCTTTTTAAAAGCTGATAGCTTTCTCGAGGCAAGGGGATTGCTCCCCCAAATGACATGTTGTCATCCCTGAGATCTGACATCTCTAAGAGATGGATCTTGATCTAGGCCACCACATCAGGGCCTATGGTATTCCCAAGTACCTCCCTGGCAGTCGGCTTTGTGTTTCTAGACATCAAACTAGACTATTAAACAGACTGACTACTTTTCAAGGCAAACAAGAAGGAAATGAACTCTTACCCTACTATTGAGGAGCACTCTCACTTTGCTTTCATGCTGCTCTCCGTGGTCTTCTCAGTAAGGGCAGTGGAGTCCTCCAACTCCACACTCGAGCTCCGTGCCCTGCTTCTTCCCGACTTTGTCACCTTGCCTTCGATCTCTTAGGATGTCTGTTAGGGTGGCTTTGGAGTCTGCCGACTCCTCCCCAACCCTTGCAGCACTCCGAGCACCAACATCGGTCTCCATGGCTAGTGGCAGGTGGTGGTAGCGGGGCAAGATCCATGAAGTTACACCCCAAATGATGAAGATGGACATAACACGGTATCAATTATGGTACTTGCCCTTAATTAGTTAAACATGGATATCCAAGGAAACTTACATCTAGGTGGTGGGTTTGTGGAGTACTCATCCTTAGACATGGGTAGCTCTTTCAACTGAGCAAACATGTGCTATAGTCGATCCAGCAACTCCGCCTCAAGTAGCTTTTCCTTGATCACTCGGCCTAGGTCTTCAGGGCCCGTGTACTCAAACCCATAGTTCAGCCTCTATTGTAAGGGTTGTACCTGGTGCCCTAACTAACTGGTGGCTACACCTTCTCTAGCCAGGACAGCTTTGCGACATACGGCAATTTGAAGCAATATGCAGATGGATGACTTCAAATTCCTCCACCGTCAGATTCTCAGTCCCAAAAGGGATTCACCCTAGGGTCTCGATAGAGTGGGTCTCCATCGACGTCAATGCATTATCAGAATAAAACCACCTACTGTTCCACTTCTTATTAGAGTCCTTTAGAGTATATGTGATGTACTCTATCTTCCTCCCTACCCTCAACTAGAACCCTGCTCCACCCACTACATCTAGATTGGAGGCGCTTGGGTGGGGTTTTAGCTTGAAGAAATAGCGGAATAGGCGGATGGAAGGGGGAATTCCAAGGAAAGCTTCACACAAATGGACAAAAAATTAAAAGTTGCAGGACAGAATTAGAGTTTAGATGGTTCATATGGATGTCATAATAGTGCAGCAATCCATAGAAAAAATTAGAAGTAGGCAACCCTAATCCTTGCTCAACAAAAGGGGTAAACAACACTATCTCACCCTCTCCAAGTTTAGGGACTCAATGGTTACCAGGTGCTTTCCATTCGGTGAGATCCTTCTCTGGCAGTAACCCATCTTCGTGAAGCTTGACCAGCATCTCCTCCTTGATGGTTGATTCCTCCCAAATCTTCATCTTCAGTGGTGTATGGTCCTGCCTCAACCATCAGATTCTTGGTTCCCTTCAACACGGGAGTGGCGGCAGCGACTGGTGGTCTTCTTTGATTTTGCCATCACCCAGAAATTCACAAACTTTTTCACTCGCATTCACTGATGGTAGCTAGGGTTTGTGAAGCAAGTTTGAGCAAGAACACTAGTGAATGGTAGTGGTGTAAGTGAAAGGGGTAAAAACCCTTAGTCACTATAGGGGATTATTTATAAGTACGGGCATGACCCTTTGACTTTCCCGTTTAGTTAGTGTGAAAACAACGATGGCACTATTAATGGGCTCACACTACGGCCTAACTGGCCCCTTGACTTCATGGTTACTATAGTGTGAAGACAATACAGTGCTGTTACTAGGCTTCTCAATGGCCTAGATGGCTCTTCAACCTTCCACATTAAATAGTACCATGCCAATCACGTAGTTACACATCATTCACTTTGCGAAGCAATACAGATTCAAGGCAACTCAGATTTATGACAATTTTTTTGAGGCAGAGTACAAATATTGGATATAAGGATTCTCATAAAATTACAAGTACAACACCTACTTAGCTATGATAGAGTACTCATACTTTAAGTGCTTCTCAGTAGGTACTTTTGTACTCGATGCACCTAGATCCAAGAGGAGAAGAGTAGTGCATCTGGGTAGATAATAGAAGTGCAGTGTGTCCTAGCCTAGAACTTTGGGTAGATTGCCCGACTACCAACATTTGTTGGTCAACTACCCTTGGGACCATAGCTGTTGCAGGAGGCAGCCTATTGGCTAGTATGCAGGATGAGCTATTTGGACATCTTGCCACCCAGCCAACGCCATCTATACACATTTGTGTCAGAGTATGACCCTTCTTGGACAGACGTCGACATGCATGCTTGAAGAACTAACATGGGACTACTGGGTCTAACACTCTACCAGCCATCACAAGAGTTCTTCTAGCTGCAGCTATAGGCTCTATTGTGCACAATTGTGGGTTTAGCCTACCTCAAAACCCTATCACAAGAGTTCTTCTAGTTGCTACAACACTTGGCTATACCACCCGAGTACTCCTGGGGGCTAGTCTACTTCACTGACCACCATATCTACAAGCTACAAACTCAGAGTTACTTTGTTTCCTATTTCAATGGGGTTCAAGTGCTCGCCAGGGAGAGTTTTTATAGGCTCTGGAGTGGTGTACGTGAACTATGTTCATGGGGTAAAAAGCAGACAAGTTCCTGACTCCGACATAGGATCACATGCTGTCGACGAAATATGGTCAGTAGTCTACCTAGGGGTATGCCCAAGGTAGTAGATTGTCGGCAGACAGATACGCAAGCCACAAATAAGATGGTAACGCAAGACAGACATGAGGTTTTATCCAGGTTCGGCCGCCAAGAAGGCGTAATACCTACGTCCTACATCTGATTGTATTGCTGTATGTCAATGAGAGATGTTTTTAAGAGGGGTCCCCTGCCCACCTTATATAGTCCGGGGGCAGGGTTACAGATCTGGAAACTAATCCTAGCCAGTTACAATTGCCATAGGTGGCCAGATAAGGATTCCTATTCTAACCGACCAGGATCTTGCTTGATCTCCAAATATGCCTTGACTCCTTGCGTGGGATTCCGAACAGGTTGGCCGAAGCCACGCGTCGTCTTCTAGTGGACCAGACCCCATGATCTGGGCCGGCCCAAGCCTAGCCATAAGGGTATAGGGGTTAATACCCCCATAGCTAGTCCCTGAGCACCATGTATTATACTATGACACGACGTTCGATCTCCTTCGACTAATGCGATCATCTTCATGTCATCTCCAACTCATTGAAACATTAACCAATCGAATACGCCAGCATTCTGGTTAGAACAGAGAGCAGTAGACCACTGATTATAGCCGAAGATTCTGGTTGTCCGAAGAATGCATGGTGCTCTTAAAGAAAAAAGAAAATGATTTCTTTCCTTATCAAGTGTGCCCACTTGTATTTCTGAAAAGAAATGTAAGTGACCCTTGGACAGCAGTAATTCTGGCTATCAGTCAAAGCGTAGGGGTCGATAAAACAAACACATTCACCGTAAGGTGAAGTGTGCCCACTTAGTCCCCGAGCCTAGTAGTAGGTGACGTAGGCACAGTGGTGCCAGGGTCTAAAAAGAATTTCCACTGAAGTTAAGAATCCAATCATCATACAAGCAATACGAGATGCATCGGTAGGTGCATCGTACCGATGTAGTCCCCGAGCTTGCTAGAAGGTGAAGTATAAGCCTTGTAGCAAGGTCCAAATAAATGCCTCTTGACTGTATGTGAGTACAAATCACATGTAGCCGAGGAGAGCAGTCTCTGAGCAGTGGTCGGAACAGTCCCCGAGCATGGTAGTGGTCAGAACAGTCCCCGAGCACTGGTAGTTAATGAAGACATTCCTAGCATTCACTCATCTCCAAATGAAGCTACACTTGATATAGCTGGTCCAATTACAAGGAGTAGAGCTAAACAATTGGAGAAGGAAATTCATTCTTAGGTGAACGCTAACCTTATGCTTAATAATCAGATTACATTGAATGAACCTATGCTTTTGAGTACTTGTTTCAATGTTCTTAGGAATGATGGAGTGCATGAACAAGCATGGGATGATGATGGATTCTGCCCGCCAAATATATGCATGGAACCTGGACATGCATGAGAGAGGAAAGGCCATTCAGCTACCATGAATATCAGCCGTTGAAGTGCAAGCAATTAATTTGGGAGTTAGGAATGCATGCAACCAGCAACTGGGTTACTGTCCACACACGCTCCAGCAAGCATGTAGAGAATACCAACTAGCTAGGCACCCTACTAGGCTTGGTTATTAATAAAAGTAGTGCTGCAACTTCCCACTACATGTTCTCAATTATTTTCCACCAAACTGAAACTCCACTAGTGCTATATATCCCTGTAATGGATGACATGAACAAGAACTTGTGATTGCAATTTCAGAAATACCAACTCTTGGAATTCTTGTTCTAGCGTGAGTCTTGAGAGGCTTGCAAACTTGTTCTTTCGATTCCTGAGGGAGTTGTTGATGAGGACATCGCCACGCTGGACACACCGACGCCATGGTCTTCCCCAAGTTCCAATTCGTTCCCAACTCAGCTGCCACGTCGCCCTCGGATTCAGCAGACACGTCGTCACTGTTTCGGTCATAACTTCCTCATACGACATCGAAACGGGCCGTTCTTGGATGCGTTGGAAAGGGGACGACGACGCCGTCGTTTTGGATCTGGTCCCAGCTCCAGAAGGTCCGTGGATCATTCTGTGTGACCATGGCAAGGTGCTGCGTCACCTATTTGGGCCAACTTAGCCATGTATCGTGTCGGGCCTTAAGCCCAAGTTGTGGGCGCCCAACCCCTGGACGTCCCCAACCCTAGGCCGAGTCTTAGACTATAAACACAGCCTGCCACCGCTGCTACACAATTGGGTTTTGTTTAGAGTTTAGTTTTCCATCGAGAAACTGAATCGTTCATTGTAACTGTGGTGACAAATCCTTTTACAGTGATCAAGGGCCCCCGTTCTTGATCTCCTCCACTGTGTCGATTAGTCCTTTGGAACCGAGTTCTTGAATCCTTTATTGATATTCGCATCATTCATATTTGCAATTTCAGATTGCGTGTTTTACCTTCTTGCTTGTGCTCTTCGATTCGCTTGCAGGAAAAGCCTTCTTGGCGAGGTCAATCAAGTTGTGCTTGGTTGATAACCAACGGAGCAGTGGTGTAACAGGTTGCAGGGTTCGAATCGTGTCTGATTTGAAGCCGGATCGCCAATGTCGAGATCTCCACAAATCGAACTTACCGGCTACCTCTCGGAAGATCGGGCCTGTACTCATCAATTGGTATCAGATATTTCAGGTTTACCGCGAGGTATAATCTCGTTTGCCTTAGATTCATATTTGTTCATTACCTAGAGTCCACAAGAAGCCCAAAAATATTTCAATTTCCGCTGTCCTATCGCCCTTTGTGCCTTTGCAATTTCGTTTCAGATTCGTGTTGTTGAGTTTGTGTCCGTGGTCGAGTCTTGTTGCTGGTTTAGGATTGTGTTCGTGGTCGTAGTTCAATCGCCCGTTGCTGTGATTTTGTTTTCCGCCGCTATCCCATCCACCGTTCCCAAACAACAAGTCGAAGCCACCACATTACTCGACTTGCCCCGCTAGCCGCCTTGTGTAACTTCTCGCCGCCGCGCAAACCCTAGATAGGTTGCCAGCCGCTCTTATTTTGCCTGCATCGCAGCCCTCCTTACATCATCAGGCGAATACCTACTGCTGTGATCGGTGTTAGAGTTTAGGGACGCTTTGCCCTAACTGCCGCCGCCGTGTTGTGCCTCTCGGAAAACATACCTTGAGATACCTTCGGTAAAACAGGCATAACTTTTCGCTCGTTTATCAGAAAAATCTGAAATTTTTTGTGCAGCTTCTTGACACCACTTTGGACCCGACCCAAACTCGGCTTTCGCCCTGTTTGGTTTCATCAGAATTGCCAAAAAATTCAGGAAAATATAGAAAAAAATTGTCAAAGTTTTTGCACGCTTTTCAGAGAACGTGCTGAATTTCTGTAGACCACATCCCACCTCAGTTGTAGGTGCCAATTTTTGTGGTTGCATCTTTTGTGATCCTTGTTCAGAGAAAAGTATAAAAAAATAGTAAAAAAAAAGTTTGTTTCCTACTAGTGCCTTTTGGAAAAATCCGGGAAAAATTCAGGAAAAAGGAGAAATCCTGGGCTATTTGCTTGTTCTGTGAGTTCTTTCGATCGTCCTTTGTTTTCACCTTGTTGCGCTACGTCTCGACACGTCTTAGCCAGCACCTTATGATTTGTACTTTGGATCCTAGATTGAACAATCGCTACTCTGCACTCGTTAATTGCTAATCCTTGCTGTCATATTGTGTGCCTACCCATAGCTCCACATATTCTTCTGTCAGCACAGGTTCATCTTGCAACTGTTACCCACGCTCAATAACAGATTGCTTCGCCACTTTGGTTTTGCTCCTGTTTGGCGTTGGTAAGAATACAGGCAAGATGGTGGTAAGCCGCTTGTGATTTTGCATTCCACTTTCACCACCACCACTTGTTTCCTTTTAGTTGATAGGGATAATACTTTGGTGTTGTCTTTTTCTATCTTCTAACCATGGCAGGAACTCCGACAGACTTCAATGAGTGCGTATCCAAGGGCGAGCTTGCAACGTTCATGACTGAACAACGCAATCTTATGACCGAGCTGACGTGCAACGTGAACAATCTGGTCACCCACATTGAACAGCTTGAGCAACGCCCTCCACCTTATCGTGCTGGTGATGAAGATGCGGATGCTTTTGGTGATGAAGATGCGTATGCTGACGGTGGTGCCCGTCGCCAGCCTCAACTTCAATCGTCGCGGTATGGCAGGTAATAATCATGGTAATAATGATCCTTTTGCTAAAATTAAATTTAGTCTACCTCCTTTTGCTGGTAATGTTGATCCAGAGGCATATTTAGATTGGGAGCTTGCTGTTCAACAAAAATTTGATTCTCATAATGTTCCTGCTGAGCATAGAGTTAGACTTGCTACTAGTGAGTTTACTAATTTTGCTTTGTTCTGGTGGAGTGATCTTTGCAATGCCAATAATGCTGCTGCTGTGCCTCAAACTTGGAATGTTTTAAAGCAACGTATGAAATCTCGTTTTGTTCCTCCTTATTACCAACGTGATTTACGTTTGAAACTACAAACTTTAAAACAAGGTGATAAAGGAGTAGAAGCATACTATCAAGAATTGATTATTGGTTTAGCACGTTGTGGTATAAATGAAGATGATGATGATGCTAGTGCTAGATTTTTTGGTGGTTTAAACCATGATATACAGAACATACTTGATTACAAAGAATGGCGCAATTTTTCCCAATTGTATCATCTTGCTATTAAGGCCGAACGAGAAGTACAGGGACGCAAACAACACCAGCCTTTCAGGTCTAACAATGGGAGGAATTTTCAGCAGCGTTCCGAGCTGGAGACGCCCAAGCTTCCTGTTGCACCACAGCCATCTACACCTCCATTTTCTTCTAGGGTAAGTAAATTGTCTAATGTGCAGTTTCCACAGCTGAAGAAAGGTGGCACTCCGGGTGCTTCTACTAGCTCCTCCTCGTCCAGCTCTAAAATCATTTGCCACCGATGCAAAGGCATGGGACATGTCATGAAGGAATGCCCCAGTCATCGCTGCTTTCATTGCTACCGAGGATGGATATATAAGTGCTAGTGATGTTGAAGATGATTTAGCCCTTGCTGCTAACATTGATGCAGATCCCATCGAGGGCGATCAAGACAAGGAGGCCATCACCATTGACTCCGTGGCTGCTGCCGTGGACTACCCTAGCCTTCTTGTGCAGCGTGTGTTGAGTACATGTGTGGGTCATGAAGAAGAGATGAAGATCCAACGCCATAATTTGTTCCACATGTATCTCATTGTGCAGGGTTGTCGTGTTCTCACTATCATTGATAGCGGGAGTTGCAACAACTTGGTGAGTTCAGATTTGGTTGACAAGCTTGGCTTGACCACACGACAACATTCGTATCCATATAAACTTCAATGGTTCAATAATAGTGGTAAGACTAAGGTAACTAAATCAGCACGCATTAGCTTTTTCACAGGCTCTTATCATGATACTGCTGATTTTGATGTTGTCTCTATGCAAGCTTGTTCCATTTTGTTAGGTCGCCCATAGGGAATTTGATAATGATGCTTTACACCATGGTAGAACTAATACATACACTATCATACATAAGGACAAGAAAATTACATTGCTGCCTTTGTCTCCTACGGATATTATTAAACATGCTAATGAGATAAAAAATAAACCTCCAACAGACATTGCTAAAAATAATGGGATTAAGTTAAAAGGAGGTGCTTTTCTTGCTACAACTCCTGCTACTACTGAGTTATGTGATAATCCTGATGCACCATGTTATACTATGTTTTGTCAACCTTTTATGTCTGGTGCATTGCCTGCTGTCACTAACCTTTTGCAGGAGTTCGCTGATGATGGAATAGAGTCGAGGACGACTCCAATTCTACAAGGAGGGGATGATGAGGACATCGCCAAGATGGAGTCGAGGACGACTCCAATTCGAGAAGGGGAGGATGATGAGGACATCGCCATGCTGGACACACCGACGCCATGGTCTTCCCCAAGTTCCAATTCGTTCCCAACTCAAGCTGCCACGTCGCCCTCGGATTCAGCAGACACGTCGTCACTGTTTCAGGTCATAACTTCCTCATACGACATCGAAACGGGCCGTTCTTGGATGCGTTGGAAAGGGGACGATGACGCCGTCGTTTTGGATCTGGTCCCAGCTCCAGAAGGTCCGTGGATCATTCTGTGTGACCACGGCAAGGTGCTGCATCACCTATTTGGGCCAACTTAGCCATGTATCGTGTCGGGCCTTAAGCCCAAGTTGTGGGCGCCCAACCCCTGGCCGTCCCCAACCCTAGGTCGAGTCTTAGACTATAAACACAGCCGCTGCCGCTGCTACACAATTGGGTTTTGTTTAGAGTTTAGTTTTCCATCGAGAAACTGAATTGTTCATTGTAACTGTGGTGACAAATCCTTTTACAGTGATCCAGGGCCCCCGTTCTTGATCTCCTCCACTGTGTCGATTAGTCCTTTGGAACCGAGTTCTTGAATCCTTTATTGATATTCGCGTCATTCATATTTGCAATTTCAGATTGCGTGTTTTACCTTCTTGCTTGTGCTCTTCGATTCACTTGCAGGAAAAGCCTTCTTGGCGAGGTCAATCAAGTTGTGCTTGGTTGATAACCAACGAAGCAGTGGTGTAACGGTTGCAGGGTTCGAATCGTGTCTGATTTGAAGCCGGATCGCCAACGTCGAGATCTCCACAAATCGAACTTACCGGCTACCTCTCGGAAGATCGGGCCTGTACTCATCAGTTGTAGAACGCCGAACTACGGTTCACCCAATTTGTGCCTTCACGTCTATACAGCGTGATTGCATGGGCAGTTCGTCGGTATGTGGAAGGGTGATTGTCTCGGTAGTTCATCGCGTGGACAGCCTCACGGTGCATTGCCTCTTCACCAGGTCGCGCAACGACAATTTATCAAGTTCGCAGATCCTACGAGAAGATCGGGCCACAACAACTTGCTACACGTGCTGCATAGACGTGTGCACATCATCTAGTACCAGAGCCTCCGTTTACTCGTTAGGATTGTTCTTGTTTTTGGTAGGATAGAGTTTATATACCTACTGTCCACTAATAGCCAAAAAAAGAAAACCTACAGCCCAAATTCATACGTGCTACTGATTTTGTAGTTTGCTTTATCGAGTTTTAATCCTTTAAGATTTGTCTAGTTGCTGAATTTTTCTTTTCCACATCATTCTAGTTGTTATCTTTGTTCTAATCATCAAATTGCTTGCTGCATGTACCCACCCATCCCACCCTTGTTCTAATCATCATTGCTTGCTGCATATATATAACTAAAAAAACACCCGTTCCACCCTTGTTTTCTACCCGCCACAAATTCCCCACTCGAGTTTCTTGTTTTTGTGCTGCGCCGTCCATCTTAGATGATCCTTATGTGCCCCTTTAGTTGAAAGTTGTGCTGCGTTTCTCACAAAGGTTAAAAGAAAAGATGTATATGGGTCAAAAGAAGGACTGAAAACAACGAGTTCTTGTTCAAAAAAAAGGAAAGAAAAGAAATAAAAGAGAATTGTGTTCAGCACACCACAAAGGGGTTTGGGTAGCAACAAGTTTCGGTTGGTGCAATTGGTGTTCATCTATCCACTTCCTACATCTTGTTCCTTTCTTTGAGCATCTTTTCCTTTATATTCAGCAACTTAGACTTGAGTTCT
The DNA here is from genome assembly GCF_019320115.1 of Miscanthus floridulus. Lineage (NCBI taxonomy): Eukaryota > Viridiplantae > Streptophyta > Magnoliopsida > Poales > Poaceae > Miscanthus > Miscanthus floridulus. The sequence continues at coordinate 66,924,525 of NC_089585.1, read as the reverse complement.
TGGATTATTATTCGGTTTTGCATTACTACATTTCAGCGCATTCCATTTACATATTACCCCACCAAGCTCCACTTAAAAGCACCATGAGCTATTGCACCGTAGTCTCTTCACTCTTCCACTATAGATTGCAGCCCCGGTTCTTGCCCTTTCCAGGAAGAGAAAGAACTTGTTCAGCAAGTGGTGAAGGAGTGTTTCCACATATATTCCACATATATATTGTTCTTTTTTCCCTCTACTAATATGGCAGGACATGGAGATGGTGCCACTGTTTCGGTGGAGGAATTCTAGGAGCTGCGTACACAAATGAATGATTTGATGCAACAACTACAAACTCTCCAATTGAACATGCCTCATAGAGAACCACCACCAAATGAGGATGATGACAATGAGGATAATGAGGCACCACGTCATGCCGCTAGTCATGGACATGGACGTGGTGGGTTTGGCCATGGTTTTGGTCATGCTCGGCGTGTTCTAGTTGGAGGTAGAGATTATGATGGTGATGATGATATGTTGTCCAACATGGATGATCATCGACATGGTGGTGGCCATCATGGTTATCGTGACCGCCATCGTCGTCATAATGATGATGGTTTAAGAAACGTGAAAGTGTCAATTCCCCCTTTTAGCGGACAGGAGAATGCTGATGCTTATTTTGAATGGGAGACCAAGGTGGAACAAATATTTGATTTGTATGAATACTCTGCTGAAAAGAAGGCAAAGCTTGCAGCCATTGAGTTTAAAGGCTATGCCATAACTTGGTGGAATCAGGTCCATACTGAATATCAGAGAGTTGGGCATGTTCGTATAACTTGGGAAGACATGAAGAGAGAAATGCGATGTCATTTTGTTCTAGCATATTACTCTCATGATCTACATTTGAAGCTGAAACATCTTGTGCAAGGTACTCGTACTGTTGATGAATATTTTCAAGAATTGGAAATGTGTGTACTTCATACAGGGATAACTAAAGATGAGGAATCCACAATGGCTCGATTTCTAGTTGGCCTCAATAAACCCATTGCTGATAAAGTGGATATGACAACCCACACATGTCTCACCGAGTTGGTTCATTTTGCAAAGAGGGCTGAAAGGCAAATTGCTACGTCTTACAAATACAATGCTTCATGGCGTTATTCCCAATAGCAAGGGGATGTCACACCTCAATTCCAACAGCAAGGAGCTGCAACACCCAAATCCTTATCTCGTGGAGCAAATAGATATCTTCCAACTTCTTCCAAACAATTGGATGTGAAAGGTAAAGCTGTGAGTTCAAGTCAGCCCACTTCTTCTACTGCAGCCACCCAATGCAAGACAAGCAAGATTGAGTGTTTTAAGTGTGGTGGTCATGGGCATAAGCAAGTTGAATGTCCCAATCGTCGTACTATTATTGCACTTGCTGATGGTTCTTATGATTCTCAAAGTGAAGAGGATGAAGAGTTTAACAATGTATTTGCAGATCTAAATCTTGATACTTGTGAGTATTCAGCTGAGGATGGTACATTTGAGCTAGGTCTGAATTGTTTAGCCATTCAACCTATTCCAACTTTTGCTCACAATAACAGGCTACAAGATATTATTTCTCCATCTTCTAACGAGATTACTAGTACTGATTTTGATGAGTTGCTTGCTGATTTTCCTGATTTGGAGCCTTCTACAATGAATACACCATCTCCTTCTTTGGTGGTTAGGAGAGTTCTTTCCACTCAGTTTGTTGCTGCTGAACAAGGACAACGCCATAATTTGTTTCAGTCCCGATGCAAAGTGAAAGGACAAGTGTGCCATTTCATCATAGATGGTGGGAGCTGCAATAATATTGTTAGTGCTTTGCTTGTTGAGAAGCTTGGCTTGCAGCCACGTCACCATCCACATCCATACCATATGCAATGGTTGAATAATTCTAGGATAGTTAAGGTTTCAGCCATGATTCGTTTGTCATTTTCCAATGGTGATTATCATGGAGAGGTGGATTGTGATATTGTCCCCATGCAAGCATGCCATTTGCTGCTTGGTCGGCCCTGGCAATTTGATGTGGACTCGGTGCATTTTGGACGGTCTAACAAACACACTTTCATTCACAATGACAAGAAGGTGGTTCTTATTCCATTATCTCCAGAGGAGATACATGCTTCAGATATGGCTCGCAAGAAAAGAGAGGAATCTAACAAAAGAAAATTGAGTAAGATCCCCAACACAAGTAAGGGAGAGAGTTCTAACCCATCTAGCCACATAAAGACTCATGCCAATCCTAAACAGCCATGCCACACTGAGTGTCTCTTTGTGAGCAAGAGTGATATGAGAGAAGTGAGAAACACCACAGCCCCATTCTTTGTGCTCTTGCACAAGGAGGTCCTACTTTCAACTAACGATTTACCTTCATCGCTGCCTAGTGTTGTTCTTGATCTCTTATAGGACTTCGAAGATGTTTTTCCTGATGAGATACCAGCTGGACTTCCTCCACTCCGTGGAATTGAGCATCAAATTGATTTGGTACCAGGTGCTTCTCTTCCAAATCATCCAGCCTACCGCACCAATCCCACAGAGACAAAGGAAATTCAGCGATAGGTAAAAGAGCTTTTGGACAAAGGGTATGTTCGTGAATCCTTATCACCATGTGCTGTTCCCATTCTTTTAGTTCCAAAGAAAGATGGCTCTTGGCGCATGTGTGTTGATTGTTGTGCTATCAATGTTATAACTGTTCGATATTGCCATCCCATTCCACGACTTGATGACATGTTAGATGAATTGAGTGGTTCCATGATTTTCACCAAGATTGATTTGCATAGTGGCTATCATCAAATCCGCATGAAACTTGGTGATGAATGGAAAACAGCGTTCAAAACTAAAATTGGTCTCTATGAATGGCTTGTGATGCCATTTGGCTTGACAAATGCTCCTTCAACTTTTATGCGCTTAATGAACCATGTTTTATGAGCTTTCATTGGCAAGTTTGTAGTTGTTTATATTGATGATATTCTGATCTATAGCAAATCATTTGATGAACATCTTGATCATATCCATCAAGTACTTGCTGTTTTGAGGGAAGAGAAATTGTATGGCAACATTACTAAGTGCACCTTTTGCACAGACCGTGTTGTTTTCCTTGGCTTTGTTATTTCCGCAGATGGTATTCAGGTTGATGAAGAGAAGGTTAAAGCAATACAGGATTGGCCTACACCGGTAAATGTGAGCCAAGTTCGAAGCTTTCATGGTCTTGCAAGTTTCTATAGGTGTTTTGTCAAAAATTTCAGCACCCTCGCTGCACCCCTTAACAATCTCACAAAGAAGGATGTTCCATTCACGTGGGGCCATGACGAAGACCAAGCATTTCACACACTGAAAACACAGCTTTGTGAAGCACCGCTGCTACAACTTCCTAATTTTGGTAAGACATTTGAGATCGAATGTGATGCAAGTGGTATTGGCATAGGAGGTGTACTGCTGCAAGAAGGTAAACCTATTGCCTACTTTTCTAAAAAGCTAAATGGTCCACATCTAAATTACTCAGTTTATGACAAAGAGCTTTATGCCTTAGTTCATGTTTTGGAAGTTTGGCACCATTACTTGTTACCTAAAGAATTTGTAATTCATTCTGATCATGAAGCATTGAAATATCTTAAAAGCCAAGGCAAGCTGAACCGTCGACATGCTAAATGGGTTGAGTTCATTGAAATGTTTCCCTATGTTGTCAAACATAAGCATGGTAAAGATAACATTGTTGCCGATGCCTTGTCTAGAAGATGTGCATTGATTACACAACTAGATACAAAAGTGCTTGGTTTGGAATCCATTAAAACACTTTATGCTGTTGATGCTAATTTTAATGAACTTTTCTCTCGTTGCATTGATGGAAAAGGTTGGGGTAAATATTATGTGCATGATGGCTTCTTGTTTCGGACTAACAAAATATGCATTCCAGCTTGTTTGATTCATCAAGTTCTTTTGCAGGAAGCACATGTAGGTGGACTGGCTGGTCATTTTGGTGTCAAAAAGACATTGGACATGCTCTCTGATCATTTCTTTTGGCCACATATGTGATGTGATGTCCAGCGACATGTTGGGTGCTGCATCGTTTGCTTGAAAGCTAAGTCCCACCTCAATCCCCATGGTTTATATACTCCATTACCTATTCCACATGTACCTTGGGAAGATATATCTATGGACTTTGTTCTAGGGTTACCTCGATCTCAGAGGGGGAGGGATTCTATTTATGTTGTTGTAGATCGCTTTTCTAAAATGGCACATTTTATCCCATGTCATAAGAGCGATAATGCTTCACACATTGCTGATTTGTTTTTCAGGGAGATCGTTTGTTTACATGGAGTTCCAAAGACTATTGTTTCAGACCAGGATACAAAATTTCTTAGCTACTTTTGGAAGACATTGTGGGCTAAGCTTGGCACAAAGTTGTTATTTTCAACCACTTGTCATCCACAAATGGATGGGCAAATAGAAGTTGTCAACCGTACCTTGTCAACCATGTTGCGTGCTGTGTTGAAAAAGAATTTGAAGCTCTGGGAAGACTGCCTTCCACATGTTGAATTTGCTTATAACAGGGCAGTCCATTCTACAACAAACTCTTGTCCATTTGAAATTGTTTATGGGTTTAAACCACATACTCCCATGGATCTTTTGCCTTTACCATTACAGGAACAAGTTAACTTGGATGCTACGAAAAGATCAGACTTTATCAAGCGGTTACATGTGGAGACAAGAAAGAATATTGAGAAGAAATCAGCACAATATGCAAAGCAAGCAAACAAAGGTAAGAAGAAGGTTACATTCCAGCCAGGAGATCTTGTATGGTTGCATCTACACAAGGATCGCTTTCCCCAACAGCATAAGAGTAAGTTATCCCCTAGGGGTGATGGTCCGTTCAAGGTTCTCCAACAGATAAATGATAATGCTTACAAACTTGAGCTGCCACCTGAATATTCCAATGTGAGTACCACATTCAATGTCAAAGACTTGCTTCCATTTCCTGGTGAGCCTAAGTTGAGGACGACTCCTTCCCAAGAGGGGGAGGCTAATGAAGACATTCCTAGCATTCACTCATCTCCAAATGAAGCTACACTTGATATAGCTGGTCCAATTACAAGGAGTAGAGCTAAACAATTGGAGAAGGAAATTCATTCTCAGGTGAACGCTAACCTTATGCTTAATAATCAGATTACATTAAATGAACCTATGCTTTTGAGTACTTGTTTCAATGTTCTTAGGAATGATGGAGTGCATGAACAAGCATGGGATGATGATGGATTCTGCCCGCTAAATATATGCATGGAACCTGGACGTGTATGAGAGAGGAAAGGCCATTCAGCTACCATGAATATCAGCCGTTGAAGTGCAAGCAAATAATTTGGGAGTTAGGAATGCATGCAACTAGCAACTGGGTTGTTGTCCACACACGCTCCAGCATGCATGCAGAGAATACCAACCAGCTAGGCACCCTACTAGGCTTGGTTATTAATAAAAGTAGTGCTGCAACTTCCCACTACATGTTCTCAATTATTTTGCACCAAACTGAAACTCCACTAGTGCTATATATCCCTGTAATGGATGACATGAATAGGAACTCATGATTGCAATTTCAGAAATACCAACTCTTGGAATTCTTGTTCCAGCGTGAGTCTTGAGAGGCTTGCAAACTTGTTCTTTCGATTCCTGAGGGAGTTGTAGAATGTCGAACTACGGTTCACCCAGTTTGTGCCTTCACGTCTATATGACGTGATTGCGTGGGCTATTCGTCGGTACATGGAAGGGTGATTGTCTCGGTAGTTCATCGCGTGGTAGCCTCGCGGTGCATTGCCTCTTCACCAGGTCACGCAACGACAATTTATCAAGTTCGTAGATCCTACGAGAAGATCGGGCCACAACAACTTGCTACACGTGCTGCATAGACGTGTGCACATCAGTAGTGGTCGGAGCAGTCCTCGAGCATGGTAGTGGTTGGAGTAGTCCCCGAGCACGGTAGTGGTCAGAGTAGTCCCCGAGTACCATAGTGGTCTAGACAGTCCCCGAACACGGTAGTGGTCTAGGCAGTCCCCGAGCACGATAGTGGTCTGGACCATCCCTAAGCACGAGACATGCGGCAAAGAACCAAATGCCACTTGTACTATTATTTGGTGTATTTATTTATCTTCTTACTTTGTCAAGTCTAATCTGACATGTTTGGTCAAAAAAGTAGATGGGTATAGCATGTCATACTGCCTTCTTGTCCTTTCAAGCAAACAGTCACTTGGCACCTGTAAGGAGGTGCGTCAGTGTGGGCCCTCTCACACTGGTAACAAAGAGGCGCATACACTGATAACGAAGAGGCGCATATATTGGCATAGATCTCGAGGTTGTGAAAACAACCGTCTACGGCGCGTGCGCACGTCTCCCAAGAATCTCGGGCAGACGAAACGGCGGAACTCTTAGTTAAATATAGTATAGAATTGGTAAGTTACTTTTTACCGAGCCCCATTACCATTCGCCACCGCAACCTTCTTCTTCCTCTTGCCAACCCTAATACCTCCAAAATCATCACCAATAACTCCACTGTATCCGCTTTCATCAGTAAGGCCAGATTCATGGCGAAAAGTGACACCCAGAAGAAAGCCGGAGTCATGGCGAAGGAGTGGTGGAAGTCAAGAAGCAACGAGTAGACCATCAAAGACCTCGTCATCATGGGAGTACTCCACAACAAGGAACTCGTAGGATGGCGCGCACCGGAGGGCGAGGGGTACCCCGATCCACAACCAGGTGAGATTGTGGTTTTCGAAGATTTCTTCAAGCAGGGTTTTGGGGTTTCAGTGCACCCTTTCCTTTAGGGGTTCTGTTTGTATTACAAGATTGGGATTTGCAATCTACATCCCAACTCGATTCTTCTTGTGTCCACCTTCATTCATCTTTGCGAAGCATATGGTGGCTTCTAGCCCCATTTCGACTTCTTTCACCATCTTTTCTGTCTGTAGAAGAAAGGAAGCGGTGGCTTGAAGATAGCCGGAGGTGTGTACCTCAACCATCGTGACAGGATGAAGGCCCAGTACCTGCACTACCCTTGGAACACGTCGCTTGATGACTGGTATAAGAAGTGGTTCTACATCCATGAAGAGCCGAACACAATCACACTGTGCGACATGGGGTTCATTTCAGAGAAGAGGACCAGCTGGTCGGAGAAGCCCGAGCACCTGGAACATATCCCAGAACTACTTGGGATGATCCCATGGAAGAAATTGGATGGTCCGAGCGTGCTCGGGAACTTCATCAGCCAAAGGATCCAGCCCTGCTAGAGGAGGGTACACCCTAGCTACGAGTACCAAGGTAGCGCAGACCCAACGAGGACAAGGCAAGAGGCACTTGATAAGATCGAAGTCAGAGCCAGAATTGGAGAGCTATTTAACTTAGCTGATCCAAATTATGTCAGATTGAGCGACATCGAGCATGCTTTCAAGCTCGCCCGACCTCCCCCAAAGATAAATCATCCTACCTTGTACCCGTAGTTTTATGTTGTAACAGAAGCTTACTGTGTTATCTCCTTTGTGTTTCCTAGATTAATGGTTAGGATAGAGCAATAGTGTTTATGTCACCAACCCCTGGTGTAGATTGGTCGCAAGTTGCTAACCCAACCACCTAGACCAGCACCAGGATCAAAGATGTCGACTGGGCCATGCTCGGAGTTGGAGAGGAGGCAGCGGCCAAGGCTGCTGGTAAGCGGCCGGCAGCCAGCAAGCGTCGTCAAGCGATCTTCACTCTATCGAATGATGACACAGAGGAGGGAGAGAACGCAGACATCTTCCGACTTGTCCCTCGAAAGAGGAGGAGGCAACTGGAGTCGATGGAGCAAGGCGGCTCCTCCGTGCCGGTGGGACCCACATCACCGACCACTGTAGTGCAAAGGACAAGTGGTGGAGGGGTCATGCACCAAGCCCCAGCATCAGTGCTAGATGTAGAGGGAGACCAGGTGTCACCCGCACAGCATGTGGAGCAAGCACGGCCGAAGAGACATGCCTTTGCCACATCATTCCGTGTATTTGTAACTTTGATATAGGCTTGCAATTTTTATTTACTATGGTTGCCTTCTGAACCATATCTCGGATATACTAGGTTGACATCCACCGAAAATCCGGATCAACTAGCCAGGAGCGGCATGGCTCCACTAGCAATTGCAGAGAAGACTGCCCAGCAGTCGCCATGGAGAAAAACATAGCAGAAGGTCCACCGGAGCCTCAGACCACAAGCGGTCAGACAACAGTCCCCGAGTAGGGGGTCGAGGGAAGAGCCGAGCCAAGCATAAGTGCTCCAAGCACTAACCCTGCTGAGGGCGACACTTCAGCACCAAGGATAACGGGACAGACCGAGGACAGCAGCCAGAGGTGATAGCACATAGCACGTTTGTCGATGCTACGGCCCATGGGAAGGCCATAGTGATCGTAGAAGCTGCAAACTCTAGACTAGCACCACTACCCAAAGAAGAGGCCAAAGAGGACGGAGTAGAGGAGGTCCTGGGCTGTCCATAGGACAAACGACAACATGTATATGTGTCACACTGGCAGAACGACCAATGGGTTGTTCATGAGGAAATCCTAGAGGTCAAAGAGACAATGAAAGTTGAATGAGCGGCAAAACGACTGGTGACGAAAGTCCAAGTATGCTTTGCTTCACCACCTGATCTTGCTATCTAGTCAAACTGTCTTACTTAGCTTTTTACATGCAGGACTTAATGAAGACCGCAAGGTACCGAAAGAAGTGCTTTGACCAGATTAAGGGGATCACAGCAAGCAATAAAGAACTGGCGGCCGAAGTAGAACGCTTGCACCACCAACTTGAAGCCGCCAACCATGAGAGGACGGAGCAAGAGGCGCAGAACTAGAACCTAGTCGTCCAGCTCAGTAACAAAGAGCAGGAAAGAACAAGTAAGTTGTCACTTTATCACAATGAGTGCATGACAAGTGTTGTTGTGTTGTTGGTAGTAACAGCTGTAGTGCAGGCTTAGAAGCCAAACTAGTCCGTCTCCAAGAGGAGAATAGTCGTGTGGTCGTAGAGTGTGATCACCTGAAGGAGGACAACAAGAAACTAGCGTACAACCAGTCACAACTCTAGGACCACACGACCAAGATGAAGGAGGAACTGAAAATTAAGTGTTCCAGACCCCCTTGCTCACTTTTGTTGCCCGCCTTATCTTGTCATGGCATGATGTTTTAATGTCTTGTGCGATTTGTAGTTTTAAAAGTCAATGCCAAGAAGCATCTGGAAGTCGTGATAAAAGAACATGATGGCTGGAAGGCACAGTGCCAAGAGATCACCAAGGATCAGGATGCATGGAAGAAACGATGCTAGGAAGTGGCAATGGGCATTTTGCCAGTCCTCAACCTTATCGATCCAGCGCTTACAGAGGATGTGCCAAGGACGCCATAGCCCGGACTGGTCGATAGATGCCGAAAGGCTTGGGGATGGTTCCAAGAGTTTGTGAAGGAGGCGGGTGAGTACACAGGCGCACATGTACTAAGCATGGTGCGTGCTCACTTCCCCTTGATCGACCTCAAATGCTTGGAGGCTAGATACCCAAAGGAGGTAGATCCAGACAAGGCTGAGGAGCTTCGGATGACCCAACTAGACTTGTCAACAAAAATAATTTGCGACATTAACCTATGTGGAGGCAGGACAACACCTGTACAGGGTACGCCATCAACAAGTCAGCTGGAAGCGCCATCAGTTTTAAGCCAACCGATGAAGCCTGCAGTCTCGACCAGCCAGGCATCGGCGGGGCCATGCGCTTCAGCTCGACCAGTACAAGAGTCCCTAAGACTCGAGTAGGATGTCGGGAGCAGCGAGCAGCAGGTGCCGCGTGCCCCGACTAGCCAATAGGATAGGCTATAGCTGTAGAAGAAGATGTAGTTGTGTTATTGTAAACTTGTACCTTTTTAGGCAAGCTTGTAATAACGTAACTGTATATCATCATAAACTTGTTTATTTTGTATAAAACGTATTTAAGCTTGGAACTTGTGTTGGTGTAACTAAGTGAGAACATGTTAGCGTTTGGTTTAGTTGTACCAGTTTAGTCGACACGTCATCCTGAAAGGTTTGTACGGCCCTGGTTTGCCATGTGGTCGGAGTGTGAGGTGCGTAGGCTGTGCACACATAGACGCAGACAAGTCAAACTAGAGGGGACCTGCCGATCACCTGTAGCATAGAGAGCAAATCCCATGCACACGTTGGGAGCAACCAGAGACAGGGCCTGCTCCAAAAACCTAGGAAGGAATGGTGGTCGGTTTTGACTGGTTGAGTTAGAATAACCATAGACTTCGAAGTGACACATTAGAGTGGTCGAAAAAATCATAATAGCTTTATTGAATTAAATCAAAAGTACAAGAGGAGTACATATCTTAGTAGTTAAGCATAGAAACGCCTAAGCTTGTCGATGTGCCATGAATTGGGTACGTCCATACCGTCCAGGTGAGCTAACCTGTAAGATGTTGGTCGTGTGACTTCGTTGATCAAGAAGGGCCCTTCCCATGGAGTTGCGAGTTTGTGGACACCAGACTGATTCGTCTTCCACTTTAGGACCAGGTCCCCAACCATGAAGAATCGCTCCTTAACGTTCTTGTTGTAGTACCTGCGCAAAATAGCAAGGTATTTGGCTGTACATACGCAAGAATCAAGCCGCTTCTCTTCTGCACTATTCACTTCTAGCTCCCGCGCTTCATTGACCTTGTCTTCATCGAAGTTCTCTACCCTTGCTGATCGGAAGGCTATATCCGCTAGGAGCACTGCCCCAGCACCATAAACCATAAAGTATGGTGATACGCCGGTATTACGACTGGGCTAGGTTCTAAGGCCCCAAACCACGGCTGGTAACTCTTTGAGCCATCTTCCGGGAGCTTTGTCATTTTCTCTGTACATCATCTTCTTCAGTGCGTCCAAGATCATACCGTTTGCTCACTCGACCTATCCATTAGCTCTAGGGTGCGCCACCAAGATGTATTTTACTACTATGCTCCTTTCATCGTAGAAGTCCCAAAAAGCGTTCTCGGTAAACTGAGTACCTAGATCAGTGATGATGCTATTGGGTATGCCGAAGCGATGGATGACTTGGTCAATGAACGTGACAGCCTTTTCTAAGGATGCCTATACCAGAGGCATGTAATCTATCCACTTAGAAAATTTGTCGATCAGCACAAAGACACATGTAAATTTCCCAGGGGCCAGTTTGAAGGGCCCGATCATATCCAGTCCCCAGCATGCGAAGGGCCAAGAGGCTGGTATTGTCTGGATCTCATGTGCCGATACATGGATTCTCTTAGCGAAGAACTGAAAACCCTCATAATGGCGGACTAGCTTCTCTGCATCGGCTACTGCTGACGGTCAATAGAACCCTGCCCGGAAAGCCTTGCCAACCAGCATTCTCGAGGCCACATGGTTGCCATAGGAGCCAGAGTGGATTTGGTCCAGGAGATGTTCGCCATCCTCCTAGGTTATACACTTCATCAAGATTTCCTCCTTTGCGTTCTTGCGCCATAATTTGCCATCGACGAGCAGATACTGCTTACTACGACGCATCAGGCGCTCGTTTTCCATCCGATCGATGTAATCGCTACCATCTTTTAGGTACTTGATGAAAGGTACTCTCCAGTTAGGCTCATTAGTGGTCGGAGGTGGCTCGGTGGTGTTTGATGCCGGAACCGTAGCCACCAATAGCTAGTCTGGAGGCTTGTCGACCATGGGATCTTCCTCTTCAATGGAAGGCGTGAGCAAGTCTTGAATGAATATGCCATGTGGGACTTTGGCTCAGGATGATCCTAACTTTGACAGCGCATCTGCTGCTTGATTTTTGTTCCGGACCACATGTGTGTACTCGATGCCGTAGAACCTGCCTTCTAGCTTTCTAATCGATTTGCAGTATGCATCCATCTTTTCGCTAGTCATGTCCCAGTCCTTGTTGAGCTGGTTGATGACCAGAGCCGAGTCTCCATAGACATTGAGATGTTTGACACCGAGCTCGACCGTAATGCGCAAACCATGTAGGCATGCTTCGTACTCGGTGGTGTTATTAGATGCTGGGAAATAAATCCTAAGGACGTACCGGAGCTGCTCCTTGGATGGTGACATGAAAAGGACTCCTGCTCCTACACCATCGATGTTGAGAGAGCCATCAAAGTACATCTTCCAATACTCATCGGGCCCCTAAGAGGCTGGTGTGCTTAAGTCTATCCACTCGACGATGAAATCGATGAGTGCCTGAGACTTGATTGTAGTACGGCTTGCAAATTCCAAAGAGAAAGGGCATAGCTCCATTGCCCATTTGACGATGTACCCATTTGCATCCTTGTTACAAATAATGTCTCCCAGAGGGTACTCGATCATGACCACCACACGATATCCGTCGAAGTAATGTTTCAACTTTCAGGATGTTATCAGTATGGTGTAGATCAGTTTCTGAATCTATGGGTACCTGGTCTTGGATTCATTGAGTACCTCATTGATGAAATAGATTGGTCGTTGTACCTTATAGGTGTGGCCAGGCTCATCATGCTTGACCACCATGGCAATGGAGACCACCCGATTGGTTGCCGCAATGTAAAGTAGGAGAGTTTCATCTTCTCTGGGAGCAGTGAGGACCAGAGGTGATGTAAGGTATTGTTTCAGCTGTGTGAAGGTAGTGTCTGCTTCCTCCGACCACTCAAACTTCTCGGATGCTTTGAGCAGCTTGAAAAATGGTAGTCCTTTTTCTCCTAATCTTGATATGAAACGACTGAGAGCAGCCATGCATCTGGTAAGCTTCTAGACATCTTTCACCTTTTTGGGTGGCTTCATGTCTAAGATAGCTTTGACTTTCTCTGGGTTAGGGCATATGCCATCATAACTGACGACATTGCCAAGCAGTATACCAGAAGGAACACCAAAGATGCACTTCTTTGGGTTTAATTTCCATTGGAATGTATTAAGGGCTGCAAAGGTGCGTTCCAGGTTGTCAACAAGGGTATGTGCTTCCTTAGTTTTGACAACTACATCATCAACATAAGCCTCGATGAGGTCATCTTTTATCTCACCTTTGAGGTAGGCCTGTATGGCGCGTTGGTAGGTAGCCCCGGCATTCTTGAGCCTGAATGACATGGTCGTATAGCAGTAGGCGTCGAAAGGCATGATAAAAGATGTCTTGATCTGATCGTCCTTTTTGAGAGCGATCTGGTGATAACCAGAGTAGCAATTGAGAAAGGAAAGCAGCTCACAACTGGCGGTTGAATCTACGACCTCGCCTATGCAAGGTAAGCCGAAGGGGTCCTTAGGGTAGTGTTTGTTGAGATCAGTGTAATCAATGCACATTCTCCATTTATTATTCTTTTTTGCGTACAAGAACCGGGTTGGCTAACCACTCCGGATGATACACTTCTTTGATAAATCTGGCTGCCAAAAGCCATATAACTTCTACCCTAATCGCATCCTTCTTATCACGAGCGAACCGTCGTAGCTTCTGCTTGATAGGTTTGGCCTTGCCATTGACATTCAAGGAGTGCTCGATCAAGTTCCGAGGTACACCGGGCATGTTAGTAGGTTTCCATGCGAACACATCCACGTTGCTCCTCAAGAACCTGACGAGCACGTCTTCCTATTTGGGATCTAGGTTGGCCCCGATAAGGGCTATTTTGCTGGGATCACCGTCGACCAGCTGGATCACCTTGTGCTCCTTGGACTTGATGTTCTTGCGTGGAGCCTCGAGCTCTGGGATCTCTAGGTGGTCGGCTGAGGTCTTCTTAGCGTCGAGCATGGTCTCAGCCATGCGAATAGAGAGGTCGTGAGCCTCTGCTATTTTGAAGCTATCGTCCTCATAGGTATAAGCTGCGTATATGTTGCCCCTAAGAGTTAGAACTCCTTTCTCAATAGACATCTTGAGCACCAAATACCTGTAATGAGGTATGGCCATGAACTTGGTGAGCGATGGTCGACCAAGGATAGCATGGTAGGTGCCATCGAAGTCAGCGACCATGAAGTTGACATAGTCGGTGCGAAAGTGGTCCAGAGTCCCAAATTGCACAGGTAGCATGATCTGCCCGAGAGGTGTAGAGCTCTGTCCGAGGAGAACACCCCAGAATTGTGCCTTGTATGGCTTGAGATCCGCCTAGGTTATCTTTAGGGCTGGCAGACTGTTCTTGAATAGTATATCGATGGAGCTGTCGCCGTCAATCAGCACTTTGTCGAACTAAACCTTGTTGATACAAGGATCGAGGACTAGGGGAAAACGTTCTGGTTCAGGTATTACGGCCCATTGGTCCTTTCTACTGAAGGAGATCTCGCGGTGAGACCAAGGGGGGAGCCACAGATCGGTAATGAGGTTGTCGGTGTTGGCGACGTTCAAGCAAGCACGGGTGAGCAACTTGCGTTCTTGTTTGGTTTCGATGGACACTTTGCCTCCAATGATGGTGTGCACACGATCGGTTGGCTTGACATACTTGTGATGGGGATCTGCGTCTTCATCGTTGTTGTCCTCGTTGCGCTGTTCCCCTACGTCGTTAGGCTTGTTGGATGTGTCCGGAGCCTGTTGACGTGTGTAGATAGACTTGAGAATGCGGCAATTCTCCATGGTATGGTTTGACTTGGGATGGAGCTGGCAGGGCCCTTTCAATGCGTTGGCATAGTCTTCTTCATAGTTATGACGTCCACCACCTTTTTTAACAGTGTTGACCTCGTCGTCGTCTTCCCGAGCACGCTTGCCCCTATAATCATCACGGCGGTTACGTCGCTGATTATGTTGATCGCGGTGATCACGGGAGTCATTGCACTGGTTGCGGCGGTCAAAATTGTCGTTCTGACCACGGTTGCCGCGGTAGTCGTCGTGGTGTGGGGGTGGTCGGAGCGTGGAACCCTTGCTGCTTCTTCGATAATTATCTTTTTAGTGTCATCAGCGTCCGCATATTTCTTAGCAGTGGCCAGGAGCGCTATGACTGATTTAGGTCTCTTGCGGAGGAGCTTGTCCCTTAGGGTGTCATGGAAGCGGAGGCCAGTGATGAAAGCCTCGATTGCCTCGTTGTTAGAGATTGACGGGACCTTGATGCGCATCTCCGAGAAACGTCGGACGTACTCACGTAGTGGCTCATCTTTCCAATCTCGAATCCGCTGTAGATCATATTTGTTTCCCGGTTGCTCGCAAGTAGCAATGAAGTTGTTGATGAAAGCTTGCTTGAGCTCCTACCAAGAATAGAAGTAGTTCGCTGGCAAGCTGACCAGCCATTGGTGGCCTACATGGCCGATGGCGACTGGGAAGTAATTAGACATGACGTGCTCGTCAGCCATGGCTGATCTGCACACGGTTTCGTAGAGCATAACCCATAATTTAGGGTTCTCCTTGCCGTCGTACTTCTAAAGCTTCTCGAGTTTGAATTTCTTGGGCCATATGACTTGGCGAAGGTGAGAAGTAAACTGCTTCAACCCTGGAGGGCCGTGGGTAGTATCGTATTCCATACGGCGATGGCTTTCGTGGGATACGCGATCGTGGGCTCTCTAGTTGATGTGATCGCGTAGATCACGTTCTCCGAGGTAATGGCGGAGATTGTTATTGCCATCACGGTGATCCCAGTTGCCACCCTGGTTAACCCTATGACCGCGGATATTACGGCGATTGTCACGGTTGTCTCGGCGGTTGTCATCCCGGAAGTTGTGGCGGTTGTCGTCTCGACCACCATTATGGCCACTATTTCTGCCTTGATGGTTGTCTAAGGGGTCATCATTACGCGAGCCACGTTGGTTGAGTGGCTGTGAGCGACTTGAGTACTGGTGGTTGTGGCTTGACTCGACTGAGATGGATGGAGCCTGGGCTTGATTTACAATCTCTGTGGTCTGAGCCATAGCAGCCGTCAGATAAACTTGTATATCATCGCGAACTGCCTAGGTTTCTAGGGTATTGGGTAGTCATTGCATTGTCACCATAGCAACAGCTACGTTGGCGCTTGGAGTCCTGAAGACCTGTTTGTCCCCCACCCTGTCAAAGGCATTATTGAGGTCGCGTGGCTGGACCCTTATGCGTCGTGCCTCCTCTTCTACCTCGGCTTCAATTTGTCGATGATTAAACCAGTCAATATTGCGTGCTTCGCGTGCAAGCCTTTCTTGTTCTATTTCGCCAACTGCCGGTGGTTCATCATTACTGACAACATTGATCAAGTCCCCTTGCCTTGGTGGGAAAGACAGGAATTGTGGGAACCCCGGGGCGTGGTCTGGGATATCCAGATCGTATTCAACGCCTTCATCGTCATGATGCTAGAGCTCGGTGTGGATGGAGGCATTAGATGCGATGCCAGACGAGGAGCTGGAGCCACCCTCTTGGACTGTGTGGATGGATCCTTCTTGATAATCCTCAATCCAGACCATGTTGATGAAGTTGCGCAGGCCGTAGGGCTAGGCCTGGTAGTTCTCCATCGAGGCTTCATACTCAGAGTGATGAGTACAGGCCTGATCTTCCGAGAGGTAGCCGGTAAGTTCGATTTGTGGAGATCTCGACGTTGGTGATCCGGCTTCAAATCAGACATGATTCGAACCCTGCAACCGTTACACCACTGCTCTGTTGGTTATCAACCAAGCACAACTTGATTGACCTCGCCAAGAAGGCTTTTCCTACAAGCGAATCGAAGAGCACAAGCAAGAAGGTAAAACACGCAATCTGAAATTGCAAATATGAATCACGCGAATATCAATAGAGGATTCAAGAACTCGGTTCCAAAGGACCAATCGACACAGTGGAGGAGATCAAGAACGGGGGCCCTAGATCACTGTAAAAGGATTTGTCACCACAGTTACAATGAACGATTCAATTTCTCGATGGAAAACTAAACTATAAACAAAACCCAATTGTGTAGCAGCGGTGGTGGCTGTGTTTATAGTCTAAGACTCGACCTAGGGTTGGGGACGGCCAGGGGTTGGGCGCCCACAACTTGGGCTTAAGGCCCGACACGATACATGGCCAAGTTGGCCCAAATAGGTGACGCAGCACCTTGCCGTGGTCACACAGAATGATCCACGGACCTTCTAGAGCTGGGACTAGATCCAAAACAACGGCGTCGTCGTCCCCTTTCCAACGCATCCAAGAACGGCCCGTTTCGATGTCGTATGAGGAAGTTATGACCGAAACAGCGACGATGTGTCTGCTGAATCCGAGGACGACGTGGCAGCTGAGTTGGAAACGAATTGCAACTTGGGGAAGACCATGGCGTCGATGTGTCCAGCATGGCGATGTCCTCATCATCCTCCCCTTCTCGAATTGGAGTCGTCCTCGACTCCATCTTGGCGATGTCCTCATCATCCCCTCCTTGTAGAATTGGAGTCGTCCTCGACTCCATCCCATCATCAGCAAACTCCTGCAAAAGGTTAGTGACAGCAGGCAATGCACCAGACATAAAAGGTTGACAAAACATAGTATAACATGGTGCATCAGGATTATCACATAACTTAGTAGTAGCAGGAGTTGTAGCAAGAAAAGTACCTCCTTTTAACTTAATCCCATTATTTTTAGCAATGTCTGTGGGAGGTTTATTTTTTATCTCATTAGCATGTTTAATAATATCCGTAGGAGACAAAGGCAGCAATGTAATTTTCTTGTCCTTATGTATGATAGTGTATGTATTAGTTCTACCATGGTGTAAAGCATCATTATCAAATTCCCATGGGCGACCTAACAAAATGGAACAAGCTTGCATAGGGACAACATCAAAATCAGCAGTATCATGATAAGAGCTTGTGAAAAAGCTAATGCGTGCTAATTTAGTTACCTTAGTCTTACCACTATTATTGAACCATTGAAGTTTATATGGATACGAATGTTGTTGTGTGGTCAAGCCAAGCTTGTCAACCAAATCTGAACTCACCAAGTTGTTGCAACTCCCGCTATCAATGATAGTGAGAACACGACAACCCTGCATAATGAGATACATGTGGAACAAATTGTGGTGTTGGATCTTCATCTCTTCTTCATGACCCACACGTGTACTCAACACACGCTACACAAGAAGGCTAGGGTAGTCCGCGGCAGCAGCCACGGAGTCAATGGTGATGGCCTCCTTGTCATGATCGCCCTCGGTGGAATCATCATCAATGTTAGCAGCAAGGGCTAAATCATCATCAACATCACTAGCACTTACATATCCATCCTCGGTAGCAATGAAAGTGCGACGACTGGGGCATTCCTTCATGACATGTCCCATGCCTTTGCATCGGTGGCAAATGATTTTAGAGCTGGACGAGGAGCTAGTAGAAGCACCCGGAGTGCCACCTTTCTTCAGCTGTGGAAACTGCACATTAGACAATTTACTTACCCCGGAAGAAAATGGAGGTGTAGATGGCTGTGGTGCAACAGGAAGCTTGGGCGTCTCCGGCTCGGAACGCTGCTGAAAATTCCTCCCATTGTTAGACCTGAAAGGCTGGTGTTGTTTGCGTCCCTGTACTTCTCATTCGGCCTTAATAGCAAGATGATACAATTGGGAAAAATTGCACCATTCTTTGTAATCAAGTATGTTCTGTATATCATGGTTTAAACCACCAAAAAATCTAGCACTAGCATCATCATCATCTTCATTTATACCACAACGTGCTAAACCAATAATCAATTCTTGATAGTATGCTTCTACTCCTTTATCACCTTGTTTTAAAGTTTGTAGTTTCAAACGTAAATCATGTTGGTAATAAGGAGGAACAAAATGAGATTTCATACGTTGCTTTAAAACATTCCAAGTTTGAGGCACAGCAGCAGCATTATTGGCATTGCAAAGATCACTCCACCAGAACAAAGCAAAATTAGTAAACTCACTAGTAGCAAGTCTAACTCTATGCTCAGCAGGAACATTATGAGAATCAAATTTTTGTTGAACAGCAAGCTCCCAATCTAAATATGCCTCTGGATCAACATTACCAGCAAAAGGAGGTAGACTAAATTTAATTTTAGCAAAAGGATCATTATTACCATGATTATTACCTACCATACCACGACGATTGAAGTTGAGGCGGCGACGGGCACCACCGTCAGCATACGCATCTTCATCACCAAAAGCATCCGCATCTTCATCATCAGCACGATAAGGTGGAGGGCGTTGCTCAAGCTGTTCAATGCGGGTGACCAGATTGTTCACATTGCGCGTCAGCTCGGTCATAAGATTGCGTTGTTCAGTCATGAACGTTGCAAGCTCGCCCTTGGACACGCACTCATTGAAGTCCATCGGAGTTCCTACCATGGTTAGAAGATAGAAAAAGACAACACCAAAGTATTATCCCTATCAACTAAAAGGAAACAAGTGGTGGTGATGGTGGTGAAAGTGGAATGCAAAATCACAAGTGGCTTACCACCGTCTTGCCTGTATTCTTACCAACGCCAAACAGGAGCAAAACCAAAGTGGTGAAGCAATCTGTTGTTGAGCGTGGGTAACAGTTGCAAGATGAACCTGTGCTGACAGAAGAATATGTGGAGCTATGGGTAGGCACACAATATGACAGCAAGGATTAGCAATTAATGAGTGCAGAGTAGCGATTGTTCAATCTGGATCCAAAGTACAAATCACAGGTGCTGGCTAAGACGTGTCGAGACGTAGCACAACAAGGTGAAAACAAAGAACGATCGAAAGAACTCACAGAACAAGCAAATAGCCCAGATATCTCCTTTTTCCAGAATTTTTCCCGGATTTTTCCAAAAGGCACTAGTAGGAAACAAACTTTTTTTTTACTATTTTTTTATACTTTTCTCTGAACAAGGATCACAAAAGATGCAACCACAAAAATTGGCACCTACAACTGAGGTGGGATGTGGTCTACAGAAATTCAGCACGTTCTCTGAAAAGCGTGCAAAAACTTTGACAAATTTTTTTCTATATTTTCCTGAATTTTTTTGGCAATTCTGATGAAACCAAACAGGGCGAAGCCGAGTTTGGGTCGGGTCCAAATGGTGTCAAGAAGCTGCACAAAAAATTTTAGATTTTTCTGATAAACGAGCAAAAAGTTATGCCTATTTTACCGAAGGTATCTCAAGGTATGTTTTTCGGGAGGCACAACACGGCAGCGGTAGTTAGGGCAAAGCGTCCCTAAACTCTAACACCGATCACAGCAGTAGGTATTCACCTGATGATGTAAGGAGGGCTGCGATGCAGGCAAAATAAGAGCGGCTGGCAACCAATCTAGGGTTTGCGCGGCGGCGAGAAGTTACACAAGGCGGCTAGCGGGGCAAGTCGAGTAATGTGGTGGCTTCGACTTGTTATTTGGGAACGGTGGATGGGATAGCGGCGGAAAACAAAATCACAGCAACGGGCGATTGAACTACGACCACGAACACAATCCTAAACTAGCAACAAGACTCGACCACGGACACAAACTCAACAACACGAATCTGAAACGAAATTGCAAAGGCACAAAGGGCGATAGGACAGCGGAAATTGAAATATTTTTGGGCTTTTTGTGGACTCTAGATAATGAACAAATATGAATCTAAGGCAAACGAGATTATACCTCGCGGTAAACCTGAAATATCTGATACCAATTGATGAGTATAGGCCCGATCTTCCGAGAGGTAGCCGGTAAGTTTGATTTGTGGAGATCTTGACATTGGCGATCCAGCTTCAAATCAGACACGATTCGAACCCTGCAACCGTTACACCACTGCTCCATTGGTTATCAACCAAGCACAACTTGATTGACCTCGCTAAGAAGGCTTTTCCTACAAGTGAATCGAAGAGCACAAGCAAGAAGGTAAAACACGCAATCTAAAATTGCAAATATGAATGACGCAAATATCAATAGAGGATTCAAGAACTCGGTTCCAAAGGACCAATCGACATAGTGGAGGAGATCAAGAACGGGGGCCCTGGATCACTGTAAAAGGATTTGTCACCATAGTTACAATGAACGATTCAGTTTCTCGATGGAAAACTAAACTATAAACAAAACCCAATTGTGTAGCAGCGGCGGCGGTTGTGTTTATAGTCTAAGACTTGACCTAGGGTTGGGGACAGCCAGGGGTTGGGCGCCCACAACTTGGGCTTAAGGCCCGACATGATACATGGCCAAGTTGGCCCAAATAGGTGATGCAGCACCTTGCCGTGGTCACACAGAATGATCCACGGACCTTCTGGAGCTAGGACCAGATCCAAAACGACAGCGTCGTCGTCCCCTTTCCAACGCATCCAAGAACGGCCCGTTTCGATGTCGTATGAGGAAGTTATGACCAAAACAGCGACGACGTGTCTGCTGAATCCGAGGACGACGTTGCAGCTGAGTTGGAAACGAATTGCAACTTGGGGAAGACCATGGCGTCGATGTGTCCAGCGTGGCGATGTCCTCATCACAGAGAGCCGAAGACCTATCGCGGAGGCTGGCTGGCGACGAGCAGAGCGCCCTTTAGGAGTAGATGTGACCACGAGATCCGTACCGAGTCATGCAGGACAACTGGCCCGAGCTGGTCGGGTAGATCTGTTGTGGGTAGCGGTTACCTACTCATTAGGTTGACTTTGAATTAAACTTACTGGAGCTAGGGTTTCAGCAAGTTTGGTGCCAACCCGATCGATGGAGTCGAGCAGGTCGGTGTTGTCGATCTGCTTCCCCTTGTAGCGAGGAAGCGGACGATGGGTTGTCGGCGTGGCTGAAGATGATGCGGGCGTGGTCGAAGCCAGATCCACCGTGGTCGGAGCCAGATCCACCATGGTCAGAGCTGTACCCATCGTGGTTGGAGCCATAGCCGATGTAGGTGAAGCAGTGGTCGATGCAGATTGAATCCGCGCCTCCTCCGTGGTCATGGCGATGAAGTCGTCGGAGCCAGTGGTCTAGGTGATCTGGCTGACGGTGAACGTGAGGCCGTTCGGTGTAGCCATGGAGTTGGGGATGATGACCATCTTGTTCGCTTGGAGAGCAGTACGCACACCCCCTACCTGGCGCGCCACTATCGACGAAATATGGTCGGCAGTCTACCTAGGGGTATGCCCAAGGTAGTAGATTATCGGCAGACAGATACGTAAGCCACAAACAAGATGGTGACGCAAGACAGACATGAGGTTTTATCTAGGTTCAGCCACCGAGAAGGCATAATACCTACGTCCTATGTCTGATTGTATTGTTGTATGTCAATGAGAGATGTTTTTTTAGAGGGGTCCCCTGCCCGCCTTATATAGTCTGGGGGCAGGGTTATAGATCTGGAAACTAATCCTAGCCGGTTACAATTGCCATAGGTGGCCGGATAAGGATTCCTATTCTAACCGACCAGGATCTTGCTTGATCTCCAAATCTGCCTTGACTCCTTGCGTGGGATTCCGAACAAGTTGGCTGGGCCACGCATCATCTTCTAGTGGACCAGACCCCCTGATCTGGGCCGGCCCAAGCCTAGCCGTAAGGGTATAGGGGTTAATACCCCCACACATGCCACACTACAAGGGTATAGTGCGCCCCACTACACCTTTTTAGTGTGCAGCACAGCCTTCTCTCAGCACATGTGAGGCAATAGTACACTAGACAACATCTTAGTTGGCATGTTCAACCGAATATTCTAAGCATATTTTGGACCAGTGGTAGCAACCTTGCATGTGACATTGATGGGTCTTACCTGCTTTTTCACAAGCAGACAAGACGACAATTATGGCTTACACTTGCATCCTCGAGTATATTCTCTTATAAGATCCTTATTCTGAGTACTAGTACTCGGATGCAGGCTCGGGGGCTACAGGGTACATATCCTCTATGGATGTTTTTCTTTTGAACCCTCTAACTCTTTGTTTTTCAAACAGTAAGAGGCTCGGGGGCTACACTCAGTGAGTGTACTTTCATGGAAAGCGCACACCACTTGAATTTTTGAAGAGCACCTCATGGCTTCACTCATGAAAGCACTCGGATGATGCTTGTTTCTACTTGGCAAGATCTAGAGGAACAAGAAGGCTTCCAAGTTCAACCATGACATGCTTAGGGGCTTGATGGACCAGGGTCCTAGGGGTTCCCCATAGGGGTTACTACTTGGATGGGCCCTGGGCTGGCCTATGATCTGTTGAAGGACGTGAGATAAGGTGGCATGAACTTCAGGCTATCAAGATCAACCTAGTCAGCATACTAAGAAAGCTAGATTCTATAATAGGACTAGGACTCTCCTATTGTAACCAACTAGGACTAGTTACGCACTCTTATGCTCTCCCTAATATAAAGAGAGGTATGGTGCACCCCTTGTAACCCTAACAATCATACCAATCAATCCAATGCAAAATGCTACACGCTGACTGGATGTAAAGGCTATTACTCGACAAGAGGGCCTGAACCAGTATAAATTGTTTGTCTCTTTGCGTTTACTATTGAGTTCTATATACGCCAAAGCCCTTCGAACATCATCCTAGGTAGCCCCAAGATGAGTTGCCGGTCATCAAACACCGACAACTGGCTTGGCTTGCCGGCAGCTCGCTATCTTCTCTACGTGTTTTCTTCACTATTTTGTCACGCTACTTGACCCCAAACATGTCCAAGATGTTTATAACTTATCCATGGTGCCCAAAACCACCTTGGGATATTTTTAAGTGTCAACACCTTGTATCTTCACTTCTACATCTTGTAAGACTTGTTATCAATTTATCATATTTCTATCTACATGGTGTGGGGGTATTAACCCCTATACCCTTACGGCTAAGCTTGGGCTGGCCCGGATCGATGGGTTCAGTCCACCCGAAAGACGACGTGCGGCCCAGTTAACCTGATCGGAGTCCCGCACAAGGAATCAAGACGGATTTGGCGACCAAGCAGGATCCTGATCGGTTAGGATAGGAATCCTTATCCGGCTACATATGGCAATTGTAACTGACTAGGATTAGTTTCCAGATCTATAACCCTTGCCCCCCGGACTATATAAGGCGGGCAGGGGACCCCTCTAAAAGACATCTCTCATTGACATACAGCAATACAAATCAGACGCAGGACTGTAGGTATTATGCCTTCTTAGCGGCCGAACCTGGATAAAACCTCGTGTCTGTCTTGCAGTCACTGTCTTGTTTGAGGCTTGCGCATCTGTCTGCCGATAATCTACTACCTTGGGCATACCCCTAGGTAGACTGCCGACCATATTTCGTCGACAGTGGCACGCCTGGTAGGGGGTGTGTGTACTGCTCTCCAAGCAAACAAGATGGTCATCATCTCTGGCTCCATGGCTACACCCAACGGCCTCACATTCACCGTCGGCCAGATCACCTAGACCACCGGCCCCGATGACTCCATCGCCATGACCGCAGGAGGAGGCGTGGATTCAACCCGCACCGACGACTACTTCACCTACATCGGCTACGGCTCCGACCACGCTGAACGCGGCTCCGACCACGGTGAGCGCGGCTCCGACCACGGTGAACATGGCTCCGACCATGATGGATCTAGCTCCGACCATGGTACATCTAGCTCCGACCACGCCTACAGCCACGCCGACAACCCGTCATCCGCTTCCCCGCTATAGAGGAAAGCAGATCGACAACACCGAACCTGCTCGACTCCATCGATCGGGTCGGCATCAAACTCGCTGAAACCCTAGCTCTGGTAAGTACGATTCAAAGCCAACCTACTGAGCAGGTAACAGCTCCCCACAACAGATCTATCCGACCAGCTCGACCAGTCGTCCTGCGCGACTTGGAACAGATCTTGTGGTCGTATCTACTCCTGAGGGGCACTCCACTCGTCGCCAGCCAGCCTTCAGCGATGGGTCTCCGACTCTGCGAGTATGAAGTCCCGACGGAGAACCACCAGGTCCAGCCCTACGGCCTGCAAAACGCTGCCTCCAGCTGCGCGTACAACCTATGACGCCGCTCGGATCTATGTCCTATACACCGATCTCGGCCGAAGCCATGCAACATCGTCAACATGGTCCGGATTGAAGATTATCAAGAAGGATCCGTCCACACAGTCCGAGAGGGTGACTCCAGCTCCTCGTCCGGCATCGCATCCAACGCATCTGTCCACACCGAGCTTCAGCATCACGAAGATGAAGGCATCAAATACGATCTGGATCTGCCAGACCATGCCCCGGGTTTCCCCCAGTTTCCGTCTTTCCCGCCAAGACGAGGGGACTTGATCCATGTTGTCAGCAATGACGAGCCGCCAGCAGTCGGCGAAACAGAACAAGAAAAGACTGCACGCGAAGCATGCAATATTGACCGGTTTAATCACCGGCAAATCGAAGCTGAAGCAGACCTAGGAGGCACGACGCATAAGGGTCCAACCACGTGACCTCAACAATGCTTTCGACAGGGTGGGGGACAAACAAGTCTTCAAGACCCCAAGCGCCAACGTAGCCGTTGCCATGGCGACAATGCAGCGGCTGCCCAACACTCCCGAGACCCAAGCAGTCCGTGACGACATACAAGCTTATCTGACGGCTGCTATGGCTCAGACCGCAGAGATGAATCAAGCCCGGGCTCCATCCGTTTCAGTTGAATCGAGCCACAGCCGCCAATACTCAAGTCGCTCACAGCCGCTCAACCGACGCGGCTCGCACAACAACGACCCATCGGACAACCGTCAAGGCGGAAACGGTGGTCATGATGGCGGTCGGGGCGACAACCGCCGCCGAGAGGATAACCGCCATGATGTTCGAGGTGACAACCGCCGAGATAACCGCGACGATCGCCGTGATAACCACGATCGCAGGGCTAATCCAGATGGCAATCGAGATCGCCGCGATGGCAATAACGATCTCCGCCATTACCTCGGTGGACGTGATCTGCGTGCTCGCATCAACCAGAGAGCCAACGATCGTGCATCCCATGAAAGCTATCGCCGTATGGAGTATGACACCGCTCACGGTCCGCCGGGTCTGAAGCAGTTCACTCCACACCTTCGCCAAGTCATATGGCCCAAGAATTTCAAGCTCGAGAAACTTCAAAAGTACGACGGCAAGGAAAACCCAGAATTATGGGTCATGCTCTACGAAACTGCGTGCCGATCAGCCATGGCTGACGAGCACGTCATGTCTAACTACTTCCCAGTCGCTGTTGGTCATGCAGGTCACCAATGGTTGGTTAGCTTGCCGCCGAACTATTTTGACTCTTGGCAGGAGCTCAAGCAGGCCTTCATCGACAATTTCATCGCTACTTGTGAACAACCCGGCAACAAGTATGATCTGCAACGGATCCGAGATCGGAAAGACGAACCACTGCGCGAGTACGTTCGGTGTTTCTCGGAGATGCGCATCAAGGTCCCATCAATCTCCTGACAATGAAGCGATCGAGGCTTTCGTCACCGGTCTTCGCTTCCACGACGCCCTAAGAGACAAGCTCCTCCGAAGAGACCTGATTCAGTCACAGCGCTTTTGGCCACCGCTAAGAAATACGCGGACGCTGACGACGCTAAAAAGATAATCGTTGAAGAAGCAGCAAGGGTTCCACGCTCCGACCACCCTCCAAACCGCGACGATTACCGCGGCAATCGTGGTCGGAACGACAATTTTGACCGCCGCAACCAGCGCAACGACTCCCGCGACCACCGTGACCGACGTAATCAGCGGCACAACCGCCGCGATGATTACAGGAGCAAGCGTGCTCGGGAAGACGACGGCGAGGTCAATACCGTGAAAAAGGGCGGCGGACGACGTAACTACGAGGACGACTACGCCAAAGCATTGAAGGGGCCCTGCCAGCTCCATCCTAAGTCGAACCACACCATGGAGAATTGCCGCGTCCTCAAGACTATCTATACACGTCAACAGGCTCCGGATACGTCCGACAAACCTAACGACGCGGGGGAACAGCGCAACGAGGACAACGACGACGACGACGCAGACCCTCGTCATAAATACGTCAAGCCGACTAATCGCGTGCACACCATCATCGGCGGCAAGGTGTCCATTGAGACCAAACGAGAACGCAAGCTGCTCGCCCGCGCTTGCTTGAACGTGGCAAACACCGACAACCTTCTCACCGATCCACGGCTCCCTCCGTGGTCTCACCGTGAAATCTACTTCAGCAGGAAGGACCAATGGGCCGCCATACCCGAGCCAGGGCATTTTCCCCTGGTCCTCGATCCTTGTATCAACAAGGTTCAGTTCAATAGGGTACTGATCGACGGCGGCAGCTCCATTGAC
Source organism: Miscanthus floridulus (assembly GCF_019320115.1). NCBI lineage: Eukaryota > Viridiplantae > Streptophyta > Magnoliopsida > Poales > Poaceae > Miscanthus > Miscanthus floridulus. The sequence continues at coordinate 66,897,500 of NC_089585.1, read as the reverse complement.
ATACTATTCAAGAACAGCCTGCCCGCTCTGAAAATAGCCCAGGCGGACCTGAAGCCGTACGAGGCACAGTTTTGGGGCGTTCTCCCCGGACAGAGCTCCACACCTCTCGGGCAGATCACGCTACCCGTGCAATTCGGGACTCCGGACCACTTCCGCACCGACTACGTCAACTTCGTGGTCGCTGACTTCGACGGCACCTACCATGCTATTCTTGGTCGACCGTCGCTCACCAAGTTCATGGCCATACCTCATTACAGGTATCTGGTGCTCAAGATGCCTACTGAGAAAGGAGTTTTAACCCTCAGGGGCAACGTATACGCAGCTTATACTTGCGAGGACGACAGCTTCAAAATAGCAGAGGCCCACGACCTCTCTATTCGCATGGCCGAGACCATGCTCGACTGCTAAGAAGACCTCGGCCGACCACCTGGAGATCCCAGAGCTCGAGGCTCCGCGCAAGAACATCAGGTCCAAGGAGCACAAGACGATCCAGCTGGTCGATGGCGATCCCAGCAAAACGGCCCTCATCGGGGCCAACCTGGATCCCAAATAGGAAGACGCGCTCGTCAGGTTCTTGAGGGGCAACGTGGATGTGTTTGCATGGAAACCTTCCGACATGCCCGGTGTACCTCGGAACTTGATTGAGCACTCCTTAAATGTCAACAGCAAGGCCAAACCAATCAAGCAGAAGCTACGACGGTTCGCTCGCGACAAAAAGGAGGCGATTAGGGTAGAAGTTACACGGCTTTTGGCAGCCGGATTTATCAAAGAAGTGTATCATCCGGAATGGTTAGCCAACCCGGTTCTTGTACGCAAAAAAAATAATGAATGGAGAATGTGCGTTGATTACACTGATCTCAACAAACACTGCCCTAAGGACCCCTTCGGCTTACCTCGCATAGACGAGGTCAGTAGATTCAACTGCCGGTTGCGAGCTGCTTTCCTTTCTCGACTGCTACTCTGGTTATCACCAGATCGCTCTCAAAAAGGATGACCAGATCAAGACATCTTTCATCACGCCTTTTGGCGCCTACTGTTACACGACTATGTCGTTCGGGCTCAAAAACGCCGGGGCTACCTACCAACGAGCTATACAGGCTTGCCTCAACGACGAGATAAAAGACGACCTCGTCGAGGCTTATGTGGATGATGTAGTTGTCAAAACCAAGGAAGCACGTACCCTTGTTGACAACCTGGAACGCACCTTTGCAGCCCTCAATACGTTCCAATGGAAATTAAACCCAAAGAAGTGTGTCTTTGGCGTTCCTTCTGGCATACTGCTCGGCAACAGTCGTCAGTTACGACGGCATACGCCCTAACCCGGAGAAAGTCAAAGCTGTCTTAGACATGAAGCCTCCAAAAAAGGTGAAAGATGTCCAGAAGCTTACCGGATGCATGGCCGCTCTCAGCCGTTTCATATCAAGATTAGGAGAAAAAGGGCTACCGTTCTTCAAACTGCTAAAAGCATCCGAGAAGTTTGAGTGGTCGGAGGAAGCAGACGCTGCTTTCACGCAGCTAAAAGAATACCTCACATCACCCCCGGTACTTACTGCTCCCAGAGAAGACGAAACTCTCCTACTTTACATTGCGGCAACCGATCGGGTGGTTTCCACTACAATGGTGGTCGAGCGTGATGAGCCGGGCCACGCCTACAAGGTACAGCGGCCAATTTATTTCATTAGTGAGGTACTCAACGAATCCAAGACCAGGTACCCACAGATTCAGAAACTGATCTACGCCATACTGATAACATCCCGAAAGTTGAGACATTACTTCGACGGATATCGGGTGGTGGTCATGACCGAGTATCCTTTGGGGGACATCATTCGCAATAAGGATGCGAACGGACGCATCGTCAAATGGGCAATGGAGCTATGCCCCTTTTCCTTGGAATTTGCAAGCCGTACTACAATCAAGTCTCAGGCACTCGTCGATTTCATCGTCGAGTGGACAGACTTAAGCACGACTGCCTCTCCGGGATCCGACGAATATTGGACGATGTACTTCGACGGTTCTCTCAACATTGACGGTGCGGGAGCAGGAGTTCTTTTCGTGTCACCATCCAAGGAGCAGCTACGGTACGTCCTCAGGATTTATTTCCCGGCATCTAATAACGCAGCCGAGTATGAAGCATGCCTGCATGGTCTACGCATTGCGGTTGAGCTTGGTGTTAAACGTCTCTATGTCTACGGAGACTCGGCTCTGGTCATCAACCAACTCAACAAGGACTGGGACACGACCAGTGAAAAGATGGACGCATATTGCAAATCGATAAGAAAGCTGGAAGGCAGGTTCTATGGCATCGAGTACATACACGTGGTCCTGGGACAAGAACCAAGCAGCGGATGCGTTGTCAAAGTTAGGATCATCCCGAGCCAAAATCCCACATGGCGTATTCGTCCAAGACCTGCTCACGCCTTCCATTGAGGACGAAGATTCAACGATCGACAAAGCTTCAGACCAGCAATTAGTGGCTACGGTTCCGGCAACAAGCACAACCGAGCCGTTTCCGACCACTCATGAGCCGGACTGGAGGACACCTTTCATCAAGTACTTAACAGATGGTAGCGGTTACACTGATCGAACAGAAAACGAACGACTGATGCGTCGTAGTAAGCAGTATCTGCTCGTCGATGGCAAGTTATGGCGCAAAAACGCAAAGGAGGAAATCTTGATGAAGTGTATAACCCAGGAGGAAGGTGAGCATCTCCTGGACCAAATCCACTCTGGCTCCTGTGGCAACCACGCGGCCTCAAGAACGCTGGTCGGTAAGGCTTTCCGAGCAGGGTTCTATTGGCCGTCAGCAGTAGCCGACGCAGAGAAGTTAGTTCGCCGCTGTGAGGGCTGTCAGTTCTTCGCCAAGAGAATTCATGTACCAGCACATGAGATCCAGACGATTCCAGCCTCTTGGCCCTTCGCGTGCTGGGGACTGGACATGATCGGGCCTTTCAAACCGGCTCCTGGGAAGTTTACATGCGTCTTCGTGCTAATTGACAAATTCTCTAAGTGGATAGAATACATGCCTCTAGTACAGGCATCCTCAGAGAAGGCTGTCACGTTCCTCGACCAGGTCATCCACCGTTTCGGCGTACCCAATAGCATCATTACTGATCTGGGTACTCAGTTCACCGGGAACGCCTTTTGGGATTTCTGCGATGAAAGAAGCATAGTAGTAAAATACGTCTCGGTGGCGCACCCTAGGGCTAATGGGCAAGTCGAGCGGGCAAATGGCATGATCTTGGACGCACTAAAGAAGAGGATATACAGAGAAAACGACAAAGCTCCCGGAAGATGGCTCAAGGAGTTACCAGCCGTGGTCTGGGGCCTCCGAACTCAGCCCAGTCGTAACACCGGCGTCTCACCATACTTTATGGTCTATGGCGCTGAGGCAGTCCTCCCACCAGATATAGCTTTCAGATCAGCACGGGTAGAGAACTTCGACGAGGGCAAGGTCAATGAAGTACGGGAGCTAGAAGTCAACAGCGCAGAGGAGAAAAGGCTCGATTCTTGTGTACGCACAGCCAAATACCTTGCTGTTTTGCGCAGGTACTACAACAGGAACGTTAAAGAGCGTTTCTTCGTGGTCGGGGACTTAGTCCTGAAGTGGAAGACGAACCAGGCTGGTGTCCACAAACTCGCAACCCCATGGGAGGGACCCTTCATGATCAAGGAAGTCACACGTCCAACGTCTTACAGGTTAGCTCATCTGGACGGCACGGACGTACCAAACTCATGGCACATCGACAAGCTTAGACGTTTCTATGCTTAACTACTGAGATATGTACTCTACTTGTATTTTCGATTTACTTTAATAAAGCAACTATGATTTCTCCGACCACTCTAATGTGTCACTCCGAATTTTATGGTTATTCTAACTTAAGCCAGTACAAGCCGACCACCACTCCTTCTACTGGTTTTCGGAGCAGGCCCTGTCCCCGGTTCCTCCCAACACGTGCACGGGATCCGCTCTCTACGTTGTGGGTGATCGGCAGGCCCCCCTGGTTTGACTTGTCTGCGTCCACGTGTGCACAGGTCATAGTACCTCACACTCCGACCACATGCCAAACTAGGGCCGCACAAACTTTTCAGGATGACGTGTCGAGCAAAACGGTACAACTAAACAGAACGTTAACACGTTCCCACTTAGTTACACCAACAAAAAATTTCAAGCTTAAGTACGTTTTGTATAAAACAAACAAGCTTATAATGATATACAGTTACGTTATTACAAGCTTGCCTGAAGAGGCTCAAGTTTACAATAACACAACTATGTCCTCCTTCTACAGCTCTAAGCCTATTACATTGGCTGGTCGGGGCGCATGGCATTTACTGCTCGCCGCCTCTGATACCCTACTCGAGTCTCGGGGACTCTTGAGCTAGTCAAGCTGAAGGGGATGGCCCCGCCGGTGCCTGGCTGGTCGAGACCGCAGGCTTCAGTTGGTTGGCTTGCAGCTGATGGCATTTCCAGCTGGCTTGTCGATGGCATACCCTGCACAGGTGCTGTCCCACCTCCGCACAGGTTAATATCGCCAATTATCTTTGACGACAAGTCCAGCTGGGCCGTCCGAAGCTCTTCGGCCTTGTCTGGGTCTATCTCCTTCGGGTACCCAGCCTCCAAGCGTTTGAGATCGATCAGGGGGTAGTGAGCACGCACCATGCTTAGCACATGGGCACCCGTGTACTCACCCGCCTCCTTCACGAATTCTTGGAACCATCCCCATGCTTGTTTGCATCTCTCGACCAGTCCGAGCTGGGGCGTCCTTAGCTCTTCCTCTGTGAGCGCCGGGTCGATAAGGTCGAGGACGGGCACAATGCCAGTTGCCATTTCTTGGCACCGCTTGTTCCACGTGTCCCGCTCCTCGGTGGCCTTGAGGCATTGTGTTTTCCAGTCGTCACGCTCCTTGATCACGGCCTCTAGGTGCCTCTTGGCATTGACTTTCAAAACTGAACACAGTACAAGACATCAAACGTGATGACACGACAAGGCAAGGTGGGCAATAGAATGAGAAAGGTGGTCTGGAGTGCTTACTTTTCAGGTCGTCCTTCATTCTGGTAGTGTGGTCTTGGAGTTCAGACTGGCTGCGTGCCAGTTTCTCGTTGTCCTCCTTCAGGCGACCACATTCTGCAAGCACACGGCTATTCTCCCCCTGGAGGCGGGTCACTTCAGCTTCTAAACCTGCATTACAGCTATTACTGCCAAGAACACAATAACACAAGTCCTGCACTTGCTACGATACGGTGAAAACTTACTTGTTCTCTCCCGCTCTTTGTTATTGAGCTGGCCGACCAGGTTCTGGTTCTGTGCTTCTTCGGTCTGTTTCTCTCCTGGTCGGCGGCTTCAAGTTGGCGCCGTAGGCGTTCCACTTCAGCCGTCAGCTCCTTATTGGTCGTCGTGATTCCTTCTATCTGGTCGAAGCATCTTTTTCGGTATCTTGCAGTTTTCATCAAATCCTGCATACAGACAAGCTACGTCAGACAGTTCGACTACACAACAGGGTTAAGGACTCAAGCCAAATATACCTGGACTTCCGTCACCAGACGCTTGGCCGCCCGTTCGACTCTTAAGGTCTCTTCGACCTCTGGGATTTCCTCGTGCATGACCCATTCGTCGTTCCGATAGCGCGACACATATACATGTTGTCGCCTATCTTGGGGACGGCCCAGGACTTCTTCCACTTCTTCCTCTTCAGCCTCCTGTTCGGGAGGCGGCACTGGTCTGGAGTTTGCAGACTCCACGACCACCAGGGCTTTCCCACGAGCCGTCGCAGTCGGCAAGCATGTTCTGGGCAACTTCTGGCTGCTGCCCCTCGGCTAGATCCAGCTCCCTTGGCGCCATGGTATCCGCCTCAGCAGGGTTCGTGCTTGGAGCACTTGTTTTCTGCTCGGTTGTCTTCTTGACCAGCTGCTCGGGGACTGGCGTCTGGTCGTCCGCCTGCTGAGGCCTCAGGCGGAGTCCCTGCCATGGGCTCCTCCACGGCTGGCTGCTGGGCAGGTTGTCCCGCCGTTGTTGGTGAAGACGTTCCGCACCCAGCTAGCTGGTCGGGGCTTTCGGTGGATGCCGATCTAATGCATTCAGAGACAAATTCAGAAGATAATAGTATCCAATGCAAAATGCAAGCTTACATCAAAAATATAGATACTTACAGCTTCGACTTGCGGAAGGATGTGGCGAAGGAACGTCTCCTCGACCGCCCCTGCTCCGCTTGCTCGGCAGTTTCCACCGGGACTCTTTCAACCTCCGGTACGGGCGTCGGAGTATGATGCGGCATGTTTCCTTCGTCTGTCCTCTGTGTTGCAGTGGTCGGTGCTGTGACCACTGCTGGCCCAGAGGAGCCACCCTGCTCCGTCGGTCCCACCTGCCTTCTCCTCTTTCGGGGGACGAGCCGGAAGATGTCCGCATCCTCTGCTTCGTCGTCCGACAGGGGGAAGATGGCTTGACGTCGTTTGCTGGCAGCCGGACGCTTGCCAGCGGCTCTGGTCGAGGCGTCCTCTACTGGTCTCGAGTACCGCCCAGTGAACGTCGTCGGTCCTGGCGCTGGTCTGGGCGGCTGGGCCGGTAGCTTGCGGCCATTCTACACCGGGGGGAGGCGACACGAACACTTCTGCCCGGTCACGACCATTACACTGAGACACAAAATGAAGGAAAAAAATAGTTATTTTCTTGATACAACATGACTCTACAGTTAAAAGGAGGCGTCATTTACCTTTGGGGGAGGTCGAGCCAGCTTGAAGGCGTGCTCGATGGCGTTCAGCGCAACATAATTGGGATCGGCCAGGTTGAACAGCTCTCCAATCCTGGCCTTGATCTCCGTCTTGTCGAGCGGCTCTTTCCTGGTCCTTGTTGGATCCGCGCCTCCTTGGTACTCGAAGCCAGGATGAATCCTTTTCTGGCATGGCTGGATTCGTCGGCTGATGAAGTTGCCGACCACGCTCGGGCCATCAAGCCTTCCCCACGGGATCATCCCGAGCAGTTCGGCGATCTGTTCCAAGTTCCCGGGCTTCTCCGACCAGCTATTTTTCTTCTCTGGAATTAGCCCCACGTCGCACAGAGTGATGGTGTTCGGCTCTTCACGGATGTAGAACCACTTCTTGTACCACTCGTCCAATGAGGTGTTCCAGGGGCAGTGCAGGTATTGGGACTTCATGCCGTCACTGCAGGTTCAGGTAGACGCCTCCGGCGATCTTCGAGCCACCGCTCCCTTTTTTCCGAAGACAGAACAGGTGGCGAAAGAGGTCGAAATGGGGCTGGAAGCCACCATACGCCTCGCAGAGATGGATGAAGGTAGAGACGAGAAGAATCGAGTTGGGATGCAGATTGCAAATCCCAATCTCGTAGTACAAGCAGAGACCCTGAAGGAAAGGGTGCACTGGAATCCCAAAACCCCGTTTGAAGAAATCTTCGAAAACCACAATCTCACCTGGTTGTGGATCGGGGAAGCTTTCTCCTTCCGGTGCGCGCCATCCAGCGAGGGCCTTGTTGTGGAGCACCCCCATGGCAACGAGGTCTTCGATGGTTTGCTCGTTGCTCTGAGACTTCCACCACTCCTTCGCCATGATTCCGCCTTTCTTCTGGGCGTCTCTCCTCGCCATTACTCTGACCTTTCTAGGGGGGTGGATGCGGTGGCAAGGGGATTTGGCGATGTTTATCGGAGGAATAGGGTTTGGCAAGAGGAAGACGAAGGTGGCGGCGGCGAATGACGATGGGGAACGGTGACAGTAACTTGCCAGATCTATATTATAAATAACAAAGAGTACCGTCGTTTCGTCTGCCCGAGTTTTTTGGGAGACGTGCGCACGCGCGGCGGACGGTTGTTCACACCACCTCGAGATCTGCGCCAATAAACGCGCTCCTTCGTTAACAGTGTACGCGCCTCTTCGTTGATGGTGTAAGAGGGCCCACACTGACACACCTCAATACAGGTGTCAACCGACTGTTTGCCAGAAAAAAATAAGAAGACAGAATGACGTGCTATACCTATTTGCTTTTTTGACCAGACGTGTCAGACTGGACTTGGCAGAGAATAGAGAAAAATAAATACACCAAATAATAGTACAAGCAGCGCACGTGACCGTGGATTTGCCCTGACCACTACTGTGCTCGGGCACTGCCCAGACCACTTTTGTGCTCGGGGACTGCCCAGACCATTCTCTCGTTCGGGGACAACTCCGACCACGGTGACTGCTCCGACCACGGCCGTGCCCGGGGACTGCTCCGACCATTACCATACTCAGGAGTTGCTATGACCACCGCTGTGCTCGGGGACTCTCCCGACCACTTCTTGGAGTTTTGCTCTCCTCGGCTACATGTGATTTTGTACTCACATACAGTTGAGAGACATTTATTTGGACCTTGCTACAAGGCTCATACTTCGCCTTCCAGCAAGCTACGGGGACTACGTCGGTACGATGCACCTGCCGGTGTATCTTGCTTTGCCTGTACGGCAATTGGATTCTTAACTTTAGCGGAATTTCTTTTTAGACCCTGGCACCACGTGCCTACGTCACCTACTACCAGGCTCGGGGACTAAGTGGGCACACTTCACCTTGCGGTGAATGTGTTTGTTTAAATCGACCCCTGTGCTTTGAATGATTATAAGGATTATTAATATGCTCGGGGACTGCCCCGACCACTGCTTGAATAATGGTTCTCCTTGGCTACATGTGATTTGTACTCACATACAGTTAAGAGACATTTCTTTAGACCTTGCTACAAGGCTCATACTTCGCCTTCCAGCAAGCTCGGGGACTACGTCGGTACGATGCACCTGCCGGTGCATCACGTTTTGCCTGTACGGCAATTCGGTTTTCAGCTAAACTATGAATTCTTTTTAGACCCTGGCACCACGTGCCTACGTCACCTACTACCAGGCTCGGGGACTAAGTGGGCACACTTCACCTTGCGGTGAATGTGTTTGTTTTTCGACCCCTACGCTTCTGATGTTCAAGGACGCTATGCTTCAAGACCACTTACATTTCTTTTCAGAAATACAAGTGGGCACACTTCTCAGGACAGAAATCCTTTTCTTTTTTCTTAAGAGCACCATACATTCTTCGGACAACCTACTTCTCCGGTGATGACGGTGGTCGGAGGCATCAAGGATTCAAGCCTCGCTTGTCGGAGAAGGTTAAAATGGCGTGTCGCAGCATAATACATGATGCTCGGGGACTAGCTGTGGGGGTATTAACCCCTATACCCTTACGGCTAAGCTTGGGCTGGCCCGGATCGATGGGTCCAGTCCACCCGAAAGACTGACGTGCGGCCCAGTTAACCTGATCGGAGTCCCGCACAAGGAATCAAGACGGATTTGGCGACCAAGCAGGATCCTGATCGGTTAGGATAGGAATCCTTATCCGGCTACATATGGCAATTGTAACTGACTAGGATTAGTTTCTAGATCTGTAACCCTGCCCCCCGGACTATATAAGGCGGGCAAGGGGACCCCTCTAAAAGACATCTCTCATTGACATACAGCAATACAAATCAGACGCAGGACGTAGGTATTATGCCTTCTTGGCGGCCGAACCTGGATAAAACCTCGTGTCTGTCTTGCGTCACCGTCTTGTTTGAGGCTTGCGTATCTGTCTGCCGATAATCTACTACCTTGGGCATACCCCTAGGTAGACTGCCGACCATATTTCGTCGACACATGGCTATGCTTACTTTGAATATATATCTTGCTTAGTTATAGTTATCATTACTTTTGTGTGCGGGTTCATAGAGCGCTTAGCCTGCTAGTTTATCGATTGGGCTAAGTAGCCGAGCCTTGTGTAAGCATGGTGCTTATACGATGCTCTACCTATGAGTACAACTTGTTCTCTGGTTGTGTGGTAGTAGTGGGAGGTGACAGCCCCATCTGTCCTCTGTAGTCCACTCTGAATTGAGCATGTTAAATTGTAGGGCCGTAGTCATGTCAGTATAGTTATCTTTTGTGGTGCTCTACCGTCTAATGGCGTCCCGAAGTGCACAAGAATAGAGTTAGTCTTAATTATAATTGGGCATACTTTGACCATGTAATAAGAACATCGAAGGAATCTATCTCACCCGTCGTTCTCCCTGAGTTAACTAGTTATTTATTTTTAATGATCAATCCCCTGAGTGTCATTATACATAAATTCATATCATTACATTAACCCCTACTCTAGCTATGTTGGTATATTGATTAGTAGTTACCCCTTTGTTATTCAATAATCTTTACTCCATTGTTTCCCTATGGTAAAAATATAAATAATGATACCTAGAATATTCCCGCTAAAATGCTACAATGGTATTTTATGCGCTTGCGGAATCCTTTATATTCTTTTTGCATTAATAAATACAAACATCCACCTCGGCGCCAAGTGGTCAGGCCATCGCGTGCCGCCCTCTGCCCCTCTCTCACTCTGAATCTCCAACACCTCGTGTCCCCAACAATCCGAGCGCCGCACGTCGAGCTTGGGGAAGAGATCACCGACGAGATTGAAGGATGGCTGAACTTCTGTGCAGTCCTCTATGTGACTTCGGGTATATTGGGTATACCGAACCCAAATTTGCAGGGTACCCAAATTTGCGGGTAGTGATTTTTTGGGGCTAAAATCAGGTAGTATATTCTTTTACCTAAAATTTGTATTACCCGAATTACCCGATCCAAAAAATTAGGTAACCCGAAACGCCCAGGGTTACCTAATGGGGGAGGGATCGAGGAGTCCGTGCAGGACCATCGGATGTGATTGAGTAAGGAGAGAGAATGTGTGAGAGTTAATCTGGTGCGCATGTTTTTAGTGTGGTCTATCTCTGTGTGCGTTTTATGGGATGGACGTAGTTTAGTTTATGACTATAGAGGTGGTATTTGTTTGGTGGCTATAGGATAATTTAAAGTGGTGTGTTATAGGGGTAGAGATAGAGATATTTGACGATAGTCCAGCATTTGTAAATTCCTCCACATCCGCTATATATTTTTCTTTTTGAGCTTACAAGCTCCTTTTGCTGCACATCTTGTGCACCTATACTTTCCTTTTTCCATACTTGTACTATCTTTTTTTATGATTAATACAATACAAAAAAATAGGTGGGAGAATTCCCCACTGAGCCTTAAAAAACAGTTCAAATCTAAGAGTAGAGGACATTAAAGAATTACCAGTTATTATATTTGAATTATTGCTAAACATGCCCACGTGAACATCTTGAGGAGCTATGGGCTCATCAAATCTTCACTGACCTCCTCATCTGTTCATCCTCAATTCATCGTGGCTTGTAGGGAAAATCCAAACAAATTGTACTTATGATAGAATACATGTTGCCAATGACGTGGAGAGAGGGTGCAGGCGCTGGCGTGGGTGTGGGCGTGAGATGGGCCATGGCCACTGAGTTGGGCCAGCAGCATGGGTGCGGGTGTAGGCGTGAGGGTGAGCTGGGCTAGGTTGTTGCTAGGCCGGCTAGGCGAGCGTGGGTGTGGGCGCGACTTGGTCGGGCCAGGCCAGCTGGGCCGGCTCAGTTGGCTGGGCTGGTTTGGCTCTTCCTTTCTCCCTCTTTTCTATTTTCTAATTTCTATTTCTAATTCTATTTCTCCATTCGAAGTATTCTATATGTATACAGCCCTAGTGGGGTCCACCTAGGTCAACCTTAGGGGTCTCTTGGTCAAGTGAGAGCTTGGGCCCACACACAACAACAATTTGATCTAGGGTTGATTAGTGAGTTGTTAGCAACAAATAAGATCCAATAAAAAGCAACTCAAGGTTTAAATTAATGCAATGCTCAAACACCTAAGTTAGGTTCTACTTGTGCATCTAGGGTGGCTTCCAAGCATGATCACTCACCAGCAAGGGCTTTTAGGGAAAAGTTTTTAAAAGTTGTGATTTTTGGGTTTGGGATTTTTAGGGATGTTACACTATTGACAAAAGATGCTCGGCAGTCCTCGAGGGGTATCCCCATGAAGGTAGATTGATCGGTGGGGGTGTGCCGTGATCAGGAATCGGATGGTGACACAAGGCATAGAGACAGCTGATTTAGACAGGTTCGGGTCGTCTGATCAACGTAATACCCTATGTCTTGTGTCTTTGGTGTATTGTATTGAATATGAATATGAGATGCATATAGATGTCGACTAGGGGACCCCTGTCTCTCCTTATATACTCTGGAGGGGTAGGGTTATAAGGAAAGTATCCTATTTGGTACTATATAATATTTTGCGGTACACATCGACCAGTGCCATGCACGCCTTGATCTTATGGGTTGGACCACCTCTGATGGTGTGGCCCATGTCTTGTCTTATGGGTGCTGGGTGTTATATCCCCCACAGCTAGTCCCCAAGCATCTTGTATCCGTTGTGCAACGTCGTCTTGAGCTTATCCGAGCAGGTGCGAACAAAGTCGAGCAGTCAAACTCATGGTCTGACCACAATGATGAGTTGTCGAGCAGTTGTGAACCATCGTCGAGCAGTGTATCCCAAGTAAGGCTTGCCATAAGGATATAAGGAGCTCAAGTTCAAAATCTAAAAATTCTAAAAATTCTTCCACTTAGGAGAAGTGTAGCTAGTTAGACTCCTGTCAATAAGGAGGGTAAATCAAGAAATAAGCACTATATTCACCACCAGGTGAAGTGTAGCCACTTAGTCCCTAAGCCTGCTAGAAGATGAAGAATGAATCTTGTAGCAGGGTCAAAGAAAAGAAGTCTGAAAGCTTGCCGATGTCATCTGACATGCGCGTATCAAGACCCTAGACGTGCTACCCAAGATCAGCACCCTTATCTGAACAACATAGAGCAGCTTGATAGCACACCGATGAGACATAGCAAGATCCGACCACCAAGGGAGTCCTCAACTTAGCTAACGATGTTCGAGCACCTAGGAGTCCCCCGCGTAGCTAGCGACGTCCAAGCATCGAGGAGTCCCCGGCGTAGCTGGTGATGTCCGAGCACCGAGGAGTCCCCGACGTAGCTAGTGATGTCCAAGCATCGAGGAGTCCCCAGCTTAGCTGGTAAGCCCTCAGCGTAGCTGATGATGAAGCACGAGCGATGAATAGTCCGATCATCTGGTTCGGCGGCGAAGTGAGCATTGAGTAGAAGCGACCGGTGAACAGTCCGATCAACTGGTCGGCGATGAAATCTATGAACCTAGCGGTCCAACCAGTTGATCGATGGAAGAAGTCTGAGCACCAGGTGGTCCGATCACCTAGACGATGATCTTGCAATACAAATATGTAGAACGGGTAGTACATGACATAAAAATATATGAACTCCAGAGAAGAATTAGCAATGGTGATGAAATAACATATGTAGCTCGGCGATCAGTTGGTGTGAACACTTAGTGTTATTCTGAAGATGTAGTTATATTTAATATAAACCGTCCGACCAGTTAGTGTGTAGCTGAGTCTCTAGCCCTAGCTAGCCTGTTAACCATAACATGAAGCGCGGAGCCCGTGTGTGTGTAGGAAGAACAAAGCGTCGCTAAGGAGCCGCTGCCGACAACCCATGATGCAGAGGGCAGACGCTCATGCATGTGTAGGGAGGAGCTAGAGATATGGCCATCTCTGGGAACATCCGAACATCAACATGTCTGTTCAGGGGTTCACCTTAGACTTAGTTGTATGTCATCTTTAAGATAGTATACATGAAAGAAAATCGTTTGGTAAGTAAACATGGAGAAAACAGCTCGGAGAAACATTATGGCGATATACGAAGATTGGAGAATATTTAGAAAAATATTAAAGTGTGACTTAGCTTTAGATAGAATGTCTGGTTGGCGACGTATGGCGTTATCTGGTGGGCGACGTGGGTAGTTCGCTTAGTGGCTCGCTTAACAGCTGAAACGAAATTGATCCCGTGTTGGAGTAGGACGAACGTAGTCGAAGCTTGGCGATGTCAATCCGCGTATGAAGACATGCGCCGTGGTTGTCGAAGGATGTCGACACGATCCGCTGAGTTGTCGCGAAGGATGTTGATCTTGAGTTACGCCATCTGGTTCGCTAGGGATCAGCGCGCACGAGCCCCACGGTGGGCGCCAACTGTCGACAAAAGATGTTTCGGTGGTCCTCTGAGAGGTATCCTACGAAGGACATATTTATCGATGGGGGTGCGCGTGATCAGGAACCAGATGGTGACACAAGGCATAAAGACAATGATTTAGATAGGTTCGGGCCGTCTGATCGACGTAATACCCTACGTTATGTGTCTTTAGTATATTGTATAGAATATGAGATGCAAGTAGATGTCGACTAGGGGACCCCTGCCTCTGCTTATATACTCTAGAGGGGTAGGTTTACAAGAAAAGTATCCTATTTGGTACTATACAATATTTTGCGGTGCACGTCGACCAGTGCCGTGCACGTCTTGATCTTGTGGGCTAGGCCACCTCTAATAGTGCGGCCCATGTCTTGTCTTATGGATATCGGGGGTCATATCCCCCACATACACACACTTTGTATGAGATGGTTATGGTTGCAAAAAAAAACAAAAACTAATCAGCCAGTGGACAAGTTCCCATAACTCACTATGAGTGTTCTTCCCCATGGCAATATTCTTAGAGGTCGGAGATAGAGCTTTCACACTTTTTTAGACTGATAGATGGATATATGGGCCCTGTTCGGCTTACCTCATATTCGGCTTGTTCGGCTTCTTTTTTCAGTCGGAACAGTGTTTTTCTCTCATAATAATTCAGCAGGAACAAGTGTTTTCATCCAGTTTCAGCCAAGTTCCAGACCAGCGAACGGGGCCATGGTCTGCGTGTTGCTGATCTTGTCCCCTCAAGATTTTGCACTTGTGCCTAAGAGAAGGGTTAACAAGAGGACTGTGAAGGATGCTCTCAACAATCATAGTTGGATATATGATATCTAGGGAGCCATACCAGTGGGTGTGATTGCTGAATTTTCTAGATTTGTGGGACATCCTTTCAGAGGTAGTATTGCAGCCCACTTATACATCACATATATTTTTTATTTGTTTTGTTGCTTGTTAAGATGATGTGCAACAAAATTATGAGTCAATTGTAGCACGAATTAAGAATATCTAACCCTCTCCTTTTTTCTGTTTGGGATACCACAAATGTCTAACTATATCTTTTAGTAAATTCAGTCCATTTTTTATTGTTTAGTGTAGCATTCTTTTAAAGGCATGTTCCCTTGAGTTGTGACGACAAAATCAAACTAAAGTTGCAGTTCTGTTTAGGGCGTTCACGACTTCAATTCAGTCCATGACCTACCCACTCAGCGTCGTGGTTCTATACCAACGTTAAAGGCCTATGCTCTGCACCTCCACCTTCCTCATCATTGAATCCTGATGTGGTAACACTGCGCCGGTCCATTGCAATGCACGAAGCATCGACCTACCGCCTACATGTCCATCAACCTTGACTTTTGCCGCCGTTCGGTCCATATTAAATTCTAATATATTCTATGGCCCCTGTTCGCTTCGCTGAAAAAAAGACAAAACACTGTCCCCGCTGATTTGTTATGAAAGAAAAACACTGTTCTGGCTGAAAAAATAAGCTGAAAAGTACGGATTATATGACAAACGAGCAGGGCCCATATATAATAAGTTTAGTAACAACTAACATAGCAACCAGTCTATTATACTATATGCTTTTGTTAATATTAACTTTAGATAGCATGAGGGGCGGACATAGGATTAGCCAAAGATTAGAGCTATTACATTAGGCATAGGGGCTAATTGTGCATGGCTATTGAAAAAATGATAATTTGTCCACTGTAATTAAGGGATAAGATTAGGGCTATAGTCCTCCACTAAATAGCATGGTATGAGTTTACAACTAAGAACTAGAAACTAGCTAAGCGTGTGTTTGGTTCCTAGATGAGGCGGGACTGGGATGATTCCATGTCTATTTTTGAGGATTGGACTGTCTTAACTAGTGTTTGGTTGAGAGGGATGCATTGTGGTTGAGAGGGATGCATTGGTGGAGCCTCGTGGAGGCCAAACTGGGTCATGGCTGTAAATAGCTAGTATATTCTATAGTAAATCTGCTGCATTCAATGTGAAAAACAGGTTCAACAAATGGAAAGTAAAGAGAAACGTATTTTGCTACGCTTAATAATTTGATAGACTTGATCATTGAGATATGGCACAATATGATGCATTTCAACTATGATCTTGTTGTACAATTTGGTCCCGCTTATTTAGTCCCCACGCTCCGCCACTAGAGGGATGGATCCATTAATATTTATGGTTTGGTTGGGCAGTCAAATAGGATGGATGGAGTGTAGGAGACTAACACCACCAGCCATTGTTTTTGTGGGCCTCACATGTGAGACAATCTTATCTACCTCTTCTTCCTCTTCCCCTTCGCACGGCCGCTCGTGCCCGCCAACCCTGCATGGTCGCTCGTCCTCGCCCCAACGCCACTCGACCGCCTGACCTTGCCTCGACGGTGCCCGATTGTCCACATCTACTCACCCAAGCGCAGCTTGACCCTGCCTTATCCTCGTACATCAACGCCTCTTGTCCTCCCCATGCACAATCGACTCGTGCACCTGCCGCGTGCACCGATGATGCCTGCCACAACCGCCGTCGGCTCCTCATGAGCTCAAGAAACAACCATTTGTGCACCACTTTGCTAGATCTCAAGTAGTAGCTGCTTGTACCACCCATGCCATGGAGGAGGGCGAGGCTGTGAGCTCAATTGTTGAAGGAAAGGCGCGATTGCGAGCTCAGTTGTCAAAGACTTGTTGCCTCGAGCTTAACGCACGGAGATGCCAAGGACGCGCGCGGGATGGATGAAGACGTCGATTTCGAGGGACGGAGGTGACCTAAATTTGGGGCGAATATTTTCTTTTTTTGTTCAATCTCTACAACTAAAACATTCATAACTATTTTGTCCACAGGTGCGACACCAAAGCCGCTTCATGCGATCAGATCAGGAAGGCAATGCGCACTCACTCCATGCAATCAGCTCAATCCCCATAATAGCCGCAGCAAATCAGAAAGACAAAAATCAATTCCCATAACAACCACAACAAATCAGGAAGGCAAAAAACATGAAAATTCCTATACCATTTTTTATGCAGTACTCTAAGACTCAACGGGTGATTGTGTGCCTTATCAGTCACGGTCTCTGGCTATCAAAAAATCGATGTATTGCTTCACTTAAATACCTAGCTAATCAAGTTAATTACAAAATATGTCAAGGTGCCCAATACGCCTCTGATGCGTTCGTTGCTTTATTTTGCCCTTGATTACAGACTTTACATACTAGGCATGCCACATAATATAGTATTCATTTGATTTTTCATGATAAGACATTAATACCTGTTGTATGCATCTTAGGTTCCCTGAAGGTACCTAGAGAGATTCTTTTCTGGTGAATGATGTTGTGTTCAAGAAGACATTTTCATATGCTGGATTTGAGTAGCAACCAAAGAAGTTCCTGAATCTGAAGATTCTTTTGTTAACATTGAACTATAATTGAAATCTGAGAAGGAAAATGCAGAGATCAGGTATATGTACCGATTCACTCAAGGCCTACCTGCTGCAGAACAGAATGTGTGCTTCATTCTTTACTTATGTTGCTTTATATGGTTTTCAATGTTTGCTCATACTAGCTCCATGTTTCCAACATGTAGATTATCTGACCCTCTGCAATACCAATCGATTATTGATGCTAAATGAACATTATTTATGATAAACTGGATAAATGTGTGAAACCGAGTGTGTTTTAGTATTTTTATTAGGTATATTATATCTCTTACAAAAGTGTATGGTTTACCACAAAATTCTAAACACAATACATGGACTCGGGTGCGGGTGTCTGTGTCAGGGTCGGGCTCGCTTAGACACCCTTCTCAAACATCATCATCCCTATTGCACGGTTTAGCAAAATTTCTTTATTGGCGCACGAAAGAAATAGATGTCGAAGATTTCTTCTTACCGACATAAAACATTATCTTAGCCGTATCACGGAAATGATATAAGAGATTTCTTCCTGTCGATGTAAAACATTATTTTAGCCGAATAAAAAAAGTTTATACAGTCGAGTTAGTGAGCCTACGACGCCGCGCTCTCTGCTAATTTCATAATCTTTGCTTTTTGAATTAAATGTCACTATAACTTCGGTATTTAATTTCACAGTATTATTATCTTATCATGTGATCCGTGTATTTTTAGTATAAAAGTTTAGCTATTCCGTAGCAACACACGAGCACAAACTAGTCAAAATCAAAACACTAGAAACTGTGGATGAAACTGTGGATAGCCTCTTCCCTTCCCGGAAGCCTAGCCTTTTTAATTGGGTTGGGTGCCTACAGCCCTAGTGCCCTACACAGATAAGATTGTACGTACAACTACAAAGCAGCGGCCCGGCCTGCTCGAGGCCCATCAAAATTTGTATCGGATCTCTTAGCCCTCGTTTAGTTTGCAAAATTTGGATTTTGGGTTCCTAGTAGCATCCTTCGTTTTTATTTGGCAAATAGTGTCCAAACATTGATTAATTAGGCTTAAAACGTTCGTCTCGTAATTTCCCACCAAAATGTGTAATTAGTTTTTCTTTTCGTCTATATTTAATGCTCCATGCATGAGCCGCAAACATTCGATGTGACAGGTACTGTAGCAGCTTTTTGGATTTTGGGTCAGCCCTGGACTGCGTTCACAAATCACGCTGCCTTTTTCTTCGGTTCACCCCGCTTGCGTCTCTCTCGCGGGGACGACTGCGCGACCACCGCCTCCGCCTCCGCCTCCGCCTCCGCCCTACGCTAGGTGCCCAGGTCTTCGTCGGATCCTTCACCGGGCACAAGCACGACCCAGCAGGTATGCCCACGCCTTCTCTCCCTTGCTGCTGTGCTAAACTGAGCATTCAAACCCTAACTGCCTGCTAGGGTTTCTCGCTCTAGCTGCTAGGGTGCCTTCTGGCGTAAGATTGGGATCGCAAGATGTTCCAGCAACTTTTAGTTTGATTTGATTTATTTATTAGGCGGCACAAGTTGGATGTTTTAGTGCAGAGGAGTTGATTCCTAAGGAATGCCTAGAATTCTCGTAGTGCATATGAGACCCACGGTGGGGAGATCTTTTGGTTTTAGCTATATCTGGTCTGTAGTAGCAATAAACTGGGTTGGACTCTATCTGATCCAATGCTCATAATATGCGTGCCGACAAAATGGAAGGGGTCGGATTCCTTTAACCAAGAAGGAAGCTTGGTTACCCTTTTTCGCGGCGGGGGGGGGGGGGGGGGGGGGGGGGGGGGGAAGTCAAAGGCGGCTAGGCAAGGCAAAGCGCCACACACCTAGAGTTTCCGTTACTCCTCGTATTGTTAGTGAGCACGTGGCGATGAGAGTTTTTAAGTTAGCTGTTGCAGCTCTTATCCAATAGCTTCTCTGTTCTCCACGTGTCATGTTCTATAATCAATCTTTGTTTTCTGTACTTTGGACGTATTGTTAGATAGCAAGCACGTGCCAGTGGGAGTTTTCAAGTTAGCTGTTGCAGCTCTTATTCTTATCCAATAGCTTATTTGTTCTCCACGAGTTATGTTCTATAATCAATCTTTGTTTTTCCATACTTTGGACGGTTTACAGCTGTGATCTCTGGAGGTGCTCTTCCTACTCTTCTTTGTTGGTGTTTTGATGGTGGCTTGATGGCTAGTAATATGCAGGCTCCTGGGCCGCCTCAGGTAAGTGCTGTCACATGCTGTAAATATTATTTTGTCATGTCATCTGTAGTGTACATAGTGCTAATCATCTTTATTGTCTTACAAGCAGCCTCCCAGGCCTCCCATGATGGGTTCTAGTGCCCAGCCACAAAATCTTGGACCACCAATGCCCATGCAGGTAAACTGAATTTTAGATTTTTTTTGTTTCTTTCCACATTCGTTGCTTCCAGAATTCTAGGCTATGTTTCTAATGTTGCTCCTCATGCTCCACTTTCAGTTTAGGCCAGTGGTTCCTTCGCAGCAGCCTCCTCAGTTCATGCCGCCAGCAGCACAGCAGTTTCGTCCTGTTGGTCAGCCTATGCCGGGGGCTAACATTGGCATGCCTGGGCAAATGCCACATTTTCCACAATCCTGGGCAGCACTTGCCTCACTCAAATCAAGTTCCACCTGCGTCACAAGGGGTTCCCATGGTATATCAGCCAGCTAGACCAATGTCATCAGCGCCTATGCAGCGGCAGCAACAAACTGCGTATCCTGGGGGCCATTTGCCCAGCATGGGTGCCCCTATGCAACCCCCGACCTATACAGTTAGTCCTATTAGTCACTCTTTGCGAGTTAATTATTTCCGTATGATGTCTGTTACTAGTCTTAGGTTAATCTACTAACTTGTTAACTTCGACATTTCAGTATCAACCAACATCGATTCCTCCTGTAGTGCAACCCTGGGGTACAGGCCCAGGACAGAATGTACCTCATGTGCCTCCTCTAATGCAGTCTGGGCACCAGCCAGTGTCAGCTCCAACAACTTTGCCTTCAGTAAGTATTGCCAGACCTATGCTTCATCACCTGTTTTTTGTCAAATTTTGTAACCTCTACTGTATCAATTGTTTTTGTCCACTATACAATATTTTATATCGTTGACTTTGGAATAACTGAGTTTGCAAATGACCAGGTCAACTTGTCTGAACCTAGCTCTTCAGGCTGGCAGGAGCACACTGCAGCCGAGGGGAAAAAGTTAGTATTTTTTTTTTAAATTCCTTTCCGTTATTAACTTCGTTACAAGCTTTTGTAATTTAAGTATTTCATGTTTTGGTTTTCTCTTTAGCTGGTTTGCTTTAATTTTTCCCTTTCATTTTCTAGGTACTACTATAATAAGAAGACAAGGCAATCAAGTTGGGAGAAACCAGTTGAGTTGATGACACCTTTGGAGGTTAGTGTGCTATTTTCTTATAGTCATGCAGCTTAGCCATATGATTTTGTTCTGTTTAGCTAGCCCTATGCTTGTGCCTGATATCATCTGTTTAGCTAGCCCTATGCTAGCCCTATGCAGGTTAGTGTGCTATTCCCAGTGTGCTTCTGTGCATAAATTCATGCACACTCTTTGCCCTTTTGCGTTATTTTGTGCTTTCTATCTATTTAGATTGATTCTTTAAATTTGGTTGAGCACTTGCAAAGGACCAACAAATCATTCTTGTTTCTTTTTGCTTGAGAGCAGTTCATTCTCTAATATAAGTAACGTACTTAATGCGTCCTTGCTGTATTAATTTGTATTTCAATTGGTTTTGTTAATTTAACAGAGGGCTGATGCCTCAACCGAATGGAAAGAATTTACTACACCAGAAGGACGAAAGTAAGTTATACTGGAATTAATTGCCAATTAGATCTTTTTATTTATATGTCAATATGTCAATGGATCCTCCATTTTCTTTCCGTATTTTGACTGTTCTATCACTGAAGGTACTATTTCAACAAAGTGACCAAGCAATCAAGATGGACTATTCCTGATGAGTTAAAGGTTTTCTTCTTTCTCTTCTTTTCTTCATCTATATTTGTTTAATTGAAAATTACATTATTGCTGCAATTATTTTCTCTCTCTCAGGTTGCACGTGAATTGGCAGAGAAGGCATCAAATCAACAACCTGATCGAGAATCAGGAATAGCTGCCAGTGCTCTTGTTGGATCTGCTGCCTCTGAACCTTCTACTATACCTGCTAATCAGTCTTCATCTGCTGTTGGTATAATTGCTCCCAGCTCACATGTTGGGTCATCAAACTCTGTTCCTCCTGGTGCTGCCCCGTCACGCAACGCGGAGAACACTTCCAGTTCAATTGTTGGCATGCAAAATGGTGGTCCAAGTACTGCTGTTGTTCCTGTTGCAACAAGCACAGAAGTTCCATTAGTTGCAACAGATGCAGGGGCCAGCAGGTTTTCACACATGTTTACCATTTTTCATCCTGTAGTATATGCTACCTGATGTTCAAATGCCTGCTAATATGTTTATTTGTTACATTGCAGAAACAACAATGAAAATTCATCTCTGACCACTGGGGCTGACACAGAGGATGGTACATCCGCTGAAGATTTGGAGGTATATTTGCTTTACGCATGTTGTTTTGTTTCATAAGATTTGCAAGTGCTTCATAATTGATGTATTTATAATCCTTTGCTAAATCTTGTCCAAGTCAGTGACCCCACATTGTAACAATTTGTCTATGGTTGCCTTTTTGTTATAAAGTTTGCAGTTTTTGCTCCATTTCAATTTCTATGTGAATATCCTTGTCAACATCCTTGTGGAGCCTATTTTCTTGGTAACTAGGTATCATACTGAAGTTAATTATTCTCTCCATCTTTTTATTTCAAAAAAGAAAAATCATGGATATTTGAAAGAGAGGGAGGGGACATCTATAGTCTCAGCTATATAGTTTCTACTTTGATGGAAATTAGAACGATTTGAACTGGACAGTCCTTTTTCTGTGGATGAAACCATATTTTCGCACTTATATTATCTTTTTTTATATTATCTCTTTTAATAGTGGCTAGTGGACTTAACTGTTTAGTTTTCCCTCTCTGTAACTGAATGTTGACGCCGCTTCAACATGCTACTCTGTAGGAGGCCAAAAAGACCATGCCAGTTGCAGGGAAGATTAATGTCACTCCACTGGAGGAGAAAACAAGTGAAGAAGAACCTGTAGTCTATGCCACTAAGATGGTGAGATGGCTTGAAAGAAGCAAATTATAAATTGGAATGTTTGCTCATGACTTGGCAACCTCATTTATATTTTTGATTTGTAGGAAGCAAAAAATGTGTTCAAGTCCCTGCTCGAGTCAGTAAATGTTGAGTCTGATTGGACATGGGATCAGGTATGGAACTCGTCTCTACTTAACATCAACCGATGAAATGTGTAACACTGTTATAACATTTTCAGACTATGAGAGTCATCATAAATGACAAAAGATATGGTGCTTTGAAAACTCTTGGAGAGAGAAAGCAAGCTTTCAACGAGGTCAGCGTTTGTTTCTTATAAGATCCTGACCCTTCTTAGCAGTATCCTCAACTCCAGATCTTTGTAGTAAATGTTTCACTGAGGCCCAGGTATTATGATTTTATTTCTACAGTACTTGAACCAGCGCAAAAAATTCGAAGCCGAAGAAAAACGTGTCAAACATAGGAAAGCACGTGATGATTTCCTTGCAATGCTGGAAGTAAGCTAGTTCTACTATAGTAAGTTTTCTCCTTTCTATTACTGTATATGTACCGTGTCAGTGAATGCCTTGTTTTTTTTATTCAGGAATGCAAGGAGCTCACATCATTGACAAGATGGAGGTATACGCCCAATTCCAGTATTTTCTTTGTATATAGCATCCAAGCTTGGCTGTTGTTTTTTTTCTAAAATTTCACCAGATAATTGGAGTTTCCGTTTGATAGTGTTGATGTTTTGATTCTTTTTCTTGTTGGAGTCACACGTACTTTTTTTTTGTTCATTGTGCAGCAAAGCAATACTTATGTTTGAAGATGATGAAAGGTTCAAAGCAGTTGAGCGTCCAAGGGAGCGTGAAGATTTATTTGAGAACTATCTTGTGGAACTGCATAAGAAGGTCATTAGATATTTAACTTTTTGCCTTGTGACGCCTTTCACTGTGGTAGTTCTTACTGTTGATCTTTGAACGTTCATATATTTCTTTGTTGATATACTGGTTTTGGATTCTGTGGCTTCACTCTCTTCTATCCTAGTACTACGCTTTTGAAAAAAAAAAAACAAATTCGCTGCAATTTATCAATGGAGAATTTACATTTTTCCTTCCAAAATATTTTTTTCTGGAATCACAGTTAGTCTTGAAGCTATTTGTTTCTTTCATACTTATTATAAGCACTTTATTCAGTGCCGTTCACTTGAGAGAACAGCTTCATTCTAGATGGGTTGGCCTTGTTATATGGGCATAGCCGTTACTTGCAGCATGACCCAATTCCATGGCCTTTGTGGCAGTACAGCCAAGAGGGTATCGAATGAGGAAGGTTAAACCCCTTCCATCCTGTGAACTTTGCAGTAAGATAAAATTTAGGGTATATTTCGATGGTGTCCATAACTTGTAATTTCACAAGGTAAGGGAAGCCACAGCTTCTTAGGTGGGTTTGGTTCCCAATAATTGTGGCTTGCTTTTAGCTTAATAGCACATATTTTGTCGTCACACGTGCCAAGCATTGCCTAAGGTGTGGCGAGCTGCCACATTTGTGGCTGGCCACACCTTTTTAGCTTCATACCCCACATATCAGACTCACACGTGCCAAACATGCCTAAGGTGTGGCAGAGCAAATTGTTATTCACACCTTAGGCATAATTTGGTAAGTGTGGCAAGGTGTAGATATATCAACCAAAGTTGCACTAGCGTTAGGATTGTGTTCAAGCACCTTGTTAGTTTTTGACAATGGAGTTTTAGCTTCAGAAATGTCACATGTTCACCATAAACCACTGATGACACGGTTTAACTCATTGTACTTTATGCTGTGCTTGATCTAATACATACCATACTGTAGGAAAAAGCCAAGGCTGCTGAAGAACACAAAAGATATGTAGCAGAATACAGAGCTTTTCTAGAATCATGTGACTTCATCAAGGTTATTTCTTTGATTTCTCATATAGTCAATCTGTTTATACAGAAGCTCTACAAATGAATAATTTTTTTCATTATTGCAGGCAACTACTCAGTGGAGAAAAGTTCAGGAACGTCTGGAAGATGATGAACGCTATTCGCGACTTGAGAAGATCGATCGCTTGGATATTTTTCAAGTAATTATTTCCTGGCCTTCAGTCAACTTTTACTGTTTCGTGGTTCATGTTCAATTATACATTTTGTATATTGCAGGAGTACATACGGCACCTGGAGAAAGAAGAGGAAGAGCAGAAGCGGATACAAAAGGTACTACATTATTATTCCTCGTCAAGAATCTAGCCGTATTATTTTTTCCAACCTATAGATGAAAATTAAGCTAACGTTCACATACAGGATCAAGTGAGAAGACAAGAGAGGAAAAACCGTGATGGGTTCCGTAAAATGTTGGAAGAACATGTCGCTGATGGTACACTTAACGCAAGAACTCGGTGGCGTGATTACTGTGCACAGGTTCTTGAAATATTTATTTTCAGAGAGAGTGTTAAAAAATGCTTTTCCTGATTCTTTACATTTTATCAATTCACAGATAAAAGATTCAGAGTCTTACTTGGCTGTAGCCTCAAACACATCTGGCTCCACACCGAAAGAGCTATTTGATGACGTAATCGAGGAACTTGACAAACAGGTTATTTTCAGAAATTCTGGATATATCCTTGTAACAGTTCATCCAATGTTTTAGGGAGTGTTATACTATTGCTTTTCTTTTTTCTTTTATTTTTTTCATTTGTATGATCTTTTCTACAATCGAACTTAGACTTGTGAACTTTGGTTGAAAGCACCTAAACTTTTTGCATTGTCCCTAATTATTATTATGGACTCATATTCACTTGGATAAGGAGTTGTTGCACGTGTATTACTTATTAACATCATTCTACCTGTGTTATTCCTGGGATACACTAAGCTTTGGTAACTAGTAATGGTAAAACAAAAGTTCTCTTAGAATGAACACATACTATCTGATCTTTTCTACCTATCAAGGAAACCCTTAATAAGTACAGTTGGTATAGTAGTGGAAAAATATTTCAGAGCTGTCATCATATGTGTGAGATCATCTTAGTGATGTAGTCAAATGGACTTGTATATTGAATTGTTGTGCATCTACCTTTAGGGTGCTCAGTCAGTACTTTCAATGATTGCAAGGTTGATGTTAATTTAGCTGATATTTTCACAATCTGAATTAGCGTTCAAGGAGTAGTTGTGTTGTCTAGCTGTTGCTGTACCTGAGCTTAACCAGCGATAAATCGCCTTGTTGAATTTGTGAGGATGTGAATGGAAAGAGTGGCAAAAAGGTTGTGGAGATATCATATTCCAAGTCTGTGATGGGGTCGATCCATTGATGGCTGGGTGAGGTTGGCTGCTAAGGCTGAAATCACAGATGAGAGGGATAGATATAGAAGGGGAATTAGATTATTGGTTCTTGCTTCAGATACATGCCATTCGCCCCAACACACAAAGCCGTCTGACTCCTAACAACCGAATCAAACATGCTAATCTAATTAACTAGCTTAATCCTACATGTAAGGTCTAATAACAACTCAAGTAATCTTATCTCTTTTTCGATATGTGATGCAAGGCTGGTCCATTGACATGCTGGCCCATGGCTCGTTAATCCATCACATCAGATATGGAGGACAAGAGAAAAAGGGGAAGGGTATTTGAAATAGACATGCCTTGATTGATAGATAGCGCCCCGTTATATTAGGAATCTAGCAGTAACCAATGCTTTTTTCAAGTAGGGAAATTGACTGGTGACCAGGGGTCCGAAATCACCTTCAATTAAAACATATGATGAATCCATGATGTTGCAAAATGCAAATGTTCAAAGTTCCATAAGAATCATGTACACATTAACTTGTTTAAAAGAAAAAGGGATATTGTGAGCACATGATGAACATGGCAGATCTGTTTTAATGAGTCCATTTGAAAAGCTATCTTTATATTTGTGATGCTTATGGTTTCCTGGTACACTCTTGTTGTACAGTATCAAGAAGACAAGACCCAAATCAAAGAAGTGGTGAAATCTGGAAAGGTATGGTTTTTGTGTATAATCGTGATCTGCATTTTGCTTCTTGCGGAAAATAGTACACATTGATTTACCATGTATTATGTGTACACACCATAAAGTTGCTGTATTTATGATTTGCATCCCTCTTCTTCCAGATTCCTATGACAACTTCGTGGACATTAGAGGAATTCCAAACTGCTATTCTGGAGGATGATGCTCTTAAAGGAATATCAACCATCAACGTCAAGGTGTCATTGACTGCAAGTTTCGATTGATATCTAAATGATGTTATCAATGTGTTCCATTTTTTCCAGATTGTTGTTTTACTTTGCTGGATTGGTTGCAGCTTATCTATGATGATCAGCTTGAAAGGCTCAGGGAAAAAGAGCAAAAAGAGGCTAAGAAGCGCCAGCGGTTGGGTGAAAATTTTTCAGATCTTCTGTATTCAATCAAGGTATTGCAGTAAGCATGTTACATTATTTCTTTGCCATTGCTTACATTTGCTTGGACATGCTATGCATGGTAACAAGGGTTTTCACGACAAAAAAGTATAGTTGGACAGCATTCCTGGGGTCTTAGCATCCAATGACACTTCTCATAAGGATCACCAGCTTATAATTTCTAAGTGCAAGTTGCATGTAGCATTAATGTGCATTTGTGTAATTGGCAATAATTAGTATGGGTATCGTGGTTCATCACCCATGGTGCCTAGTACTGCTAGTGTAAAGGTTGTGCAATGAAAATTTTTAATGTGGATGAGTGCCAAATGCAAAAGGAAGAGAATCCTTGCTCACCTTCCCCAAAAGGAAGGCAAGGCAAGAGAACCAAACTTGAATCCACCTCGGCACCTCCACCCTTACCTTGCTGGGAAGGTTTAGGCAATGGATTCAAATTCAAACATGCCATATGCCCTTTAGAGAAACTACAATGTGCTCCAAAAGCAGTCCATAGGGACTAAATTATTCCGTACAGACTGCCTGAATCGTCAATAAGCCTACGGACCGCCCATAAGCAATAAAAAATATTTCTCCATCTCTCTGTCTGGGTTCTTGTTGTTGCTGCTCCCGCCTGCTGCCTGCGCCGCCCGCGACGACGCCGTCCCGGCCCTCCGTGTCACCGGCGAGGACGTCACCCAAGCCATGCGCGCAGCCCTCGATGCCGCAGTGGCCGGCCATCCGCACCACCAGCGAGGCTGCCGCAGCCATCCGCTGCCGCCCCCGCCATGGCCATCCGTGCTGCCCACGAGTTTCGCCGCCATAGCTATCCGCACGGCCCGTGAGGTCACCCTGCCCCGACCATACGCGCGGCCCGAGAGGTCGCCATCTACACGCCGGACATGAGAAAGAAGCCGCCCAAATCAGATCCGGGAAGAAGAAAACCGATTCAGTGGCTGCATGGCGCCCCATGCGTACCGTCTGCACCTCCCGTGAGTGTGTATCCGCCACTGGCCTTTGCCTCCAATCTGATCAGATATTGGCTCGAGTATGGCAGTGCGAAGGGAGGGAGTGGGCGGCGGTTTTCCGATGTGTGCTGACCGCCGAGTAGCAGCGAAGAGAGAGAGGATGGGCTGAGGGTGGACGGTTCACGGTTGGGATACATATGAATTTTTTTTTTTTGTGTTACAGTCCATATAGACTTGAACATTGTGGCTGACACAGGTCCCACCCATGTGGACTAAGTAGTCGAAATACATTGTGGTTGCTCTTATGGGAAACCACGGTGGTAAAATATCAGGAAGAATGGCTATGACTTGCTACTTATCAGCTTAACTTGATGTGCTGCTTTATACGGAGTATGATATAATCCATAACTTGTTGATATATAGTAAGTGGATTTATTTGAACTAGTAAATGCTATCTGAATTTGTTGAATGCAAAAATAACACAGAATTATTAAACCTGCGCCAAATGTGTTGGTACTTTGAAAATGCAAATCTTATAGGTACTTCTTTCCTGTAGCATCACTTGAATGGCTTTATTATTTGGTAACTGATTTTGCATCAGCTACTTGACTCTTGGTATTTTTCTCAGTATCAGTCCTACTCTGAGATGTTTTGGTACTGGAGTTTGCCTAAACCAGGGAAAATGGTTTTCGGCTGTTTTAGATTCGCATTTACGACCTGCATTTTGTTGAAGTTTATTTGCTCTGGGCATATTGAATATTCATCAATAGACTCTTCATTGATAGTACAGAAACCATACCATCTCTGTGACCCTGTCCAAGCATACCATATTTGGATTGCAAAATCTTTGATTTCCAGTGCAAATCTGAATCCATTCTGAGATCCCTTGCAACTGCATGCATATTTAGTCCAGTGTTCTGTGTTCGATGGATATGGTGACATAATTTGCCAGACTATTAATCTGGATATCAGGATATGCCATGCTTTTGATGTGATTTATTTGTGTTTCTTTGAAACATTGTAGGAAATATCAGCTTCTTCAACCTGGGATGATTCTAAACAGCTTTTCGAGGATAGCCAAGAGTTCAGGTAATGGCAAATGTCAATCATCCTTTTAATCATTTTAAGAACAGTTTACCACACTACATGCATGTGCCCGACTAGTTGATGTACTGCCATTGTGGGTTGGAAAACAAAAACGGTTTACTAGTCCTGCCTGTTCGCTATAGTACACAGAATATAGCAGTAGTGGTAACAGTCAAATTAGTTGAGTATATGAGTTGTTACTTCTGGAAAAGAAATTATTCTCCAGGCCCAAATAAAAATGAGTATGCTCCAATTCTTTAATATCGTGGTATTGGATTCTCTGAACAAAAAGGGTTCCATTTTTTTTGACTATTTTGGGTCCTCATTTAAATAAAGATTATTGTGTCCAGTATAGTACATGATTCATTTAATTGAAACTGAACAATGATTGTGTTGGACTACAAATAATTTTGTATAGAAATATGTCATGCAAAATGTGGATTTAAGCCTCGGAGGTGATGAACTGTGTCATGGATGTTTGAACTGCTGTATGATAGGGACTCGTATCAGATTTTCCTACTTATTGTTTTTATCGAGTGAGTGATTCTTATGTTGGCTTTGTTGCATTAGGGCCTTGGACAGTGAGACTTATGCTAGAGAGCTTTTTGAAGAGTGTGTTGTCCACCTGAAAGAAAGGTTAAAAGAGAAAGAACGTTTGAGGGAGGAAGAAAAGGTAAATGGTTGTATTGTTGTCTCATATCATATATCTGCAGTCTTCATAACTGGTTAATAGTTTATATGCTGTTTTGTATTTTGTGTTATTTCATAGCTTCGCTTTTGTATTTTGTGTTATTTCATAGCTTCGCATGCACAATTGGTACTTAGTGGGAATGGTAGATACCATGTGTTTATTACCTGTGTTGCTTACCAGAGGTGGAAAAAGAAGTGTGATCCAACCTACCCGAGCGTAGCCGATTTCTTTGCTGATTGGCTCTTTTGGTTCAGTTCTGTTTCAGCTTTGGAGACTTGTATAACCAATGAGCTGAAATGCAGGATTATTATGGCTTCCAAGCCTTTTAACCTATACTCAACATGTTTGTAGCTATCATGTACATCCAGTCCTTGATAATATTAAATTCAAAAGCACTAGTATTTTAAGCTACTTTTATATTTTAATTAATAAGTTATGATTCAGATCTATATATTACTCCCTCCATTCCAAATTATGTCTTTTTGGATTTTCTAGGTGCATAGATAAGCTTTATCTATGCACCTAGATATATACTATATCTAGATACATAATAAAAACTATGTATCTAGACAAACCAGAACGACTTATAATTCGGAATAGAGGGAATATGATTTTGTATGTGTTAAGATTAAGCCAAACTAAGCATTTGTGCTTTGATCTGGTTTGAGACAGCACAATGCCAAGATTTCAAATATGGTTAATGTTTTTATGGGAACCAACTGAACTAACCAGATAGTTTCTGTGAGATGTTTCTTTTCATTTCTCATTTCCCCCCTGTAATTTTTTACTCTTATATTAGGCAAAAAGAGAGAAAGAACGTGAGGAGAAAGAGAAGAAGAAAGAGAAAGAGAAAGAAAGGAAGGACAAAGAACGCAAAGAAAAAGAAAGAGACCACCGGGAGAAGGAGAGAGAAAAGGAAAAAGGGAAGGATCGATCAAGGAGAGATGAAATGGAGCTTGATGGTGCTGATTTGGACACCCATGGTACAAAAGATAAGAAAAGAGATAAAGATAAAGAAAAGAAACATAAGAGACGCCACCATGACACAGATGATGTAAGCTCTGAAAGGGATGATAAAGATGATGCTAAGAAGTCTCGGAGGCATAGCAGTGATCGCAAGAAATCTAGGAAGGTATAAAATTTGCTATTCTGTGCAAATCAAGCTAAACATTGGGGATGTTGTGACTCTGATTTGGTGTTATTCGTTCATACTTCATGTGGTGCTAAAGTCCATACAAAATCAACAGATTTAGCAACTGTAACCAAATGTGTTTGGCATCAGTATGTCAGCAGAGCGAGCTTGATGCTACTGTTTGAAGACAATTTCCTTTCAAGTTCACTTAACTGTAGTTATTTTCTGTTTCCTGTTTGTGTTATTCGGCTTCAAACATGTTTACCTTGTTCTTGTGATGTTCAGCTGTAAAACCACCAGGACTTTTTTTGTGATGCAGTAGTTATTCCTAATTTTGTTTATTAGAATAAACTAAAATACCTACAAGAAGGTAAATTTGCTGTTAGATGTCTGTTAGAATTTTTTTTCCTAAGAAACAGTAGGCATTATTCCATCTCCCCCACAAAATGTTTATTGCTTTAGTCATACTATTCTGTATTCTATAAATGTTTACTATACGTCGTACTAGGTCCCCTACTTTTAATAGACTACTCCCTCCATTCCAAATTATAAGACATTTTGGCTTTTCTAGACACATTGCTTTTATCTAGACTGTATATCTAAGTGCATAGCAAAAGTTATGTATCTAGAAGACCCAAAACTTCTTATAATTTGGAATGGAGGGAATAACATGTTCATGTGTAATTGGTTGGATAAGCCACAAAATCAGCCGGCTAGGTCATCTTGTCTTTATTAGCTGGGTTGTCTTTTTCCATGGCCTTAAATTGTTTGAGCGGGAAACTGGTTGTAGAACAATCCGAAATTTTCCCACGGCTTTGAATAGTTGTCGCAGGGTATAAGTTAAAACCTTTTTTAACTTTGGCCATCAATATTTCAAATTTGTGATCGAAAGTAGTATGACTTTGTAGAGCTTACGACTTACAAAGAGAGCTCACATAATCATACCAGTCTTGTGATTTTTGGATATTTACAGCCTTGGCACAAATGTGCAGTGCTGACAATCCTTTGAATCAGTTTTTCCATTGAGGACTAACACCTCCTTGTTGCAAAGTATGAATTTAAAAAAGAAACAAAGGAAAGTAATATAACTGTAGTATGGCTAGCTTCAAAAGAAAAATTGTCCTTGCTCTCGGATTTGTTTCCCTACTAGAATGACAGCATCATAATCAATCTGAATACAACCTAATCTTTTTGTAACCCATCAAACTTAACCAAAACGTTGACAATGGCTGCAATTAATATGGTAACTCTTCTGTTCTGTTGCTTAATTTCTGAAATATTCTTCAATCACCTGAATCATTGTCATGGTATTCGATTATGGTTAAGTGTGTAATAAGATCATTATTGTTGATCATGCAGCATGCACATGGTTCAGACTCGGATAGTGAAAACCGGCACAAAAGACATAAAAAGGACCGAGATAGTAGCAGAAGAAATGGTGGACATGAGCTGGAAGATGGTGAACTTGGAGAAGATGGAGAGGTCCATTAGTCTTTCGGTTTGCTACCAAGATTGTCAGTAATTACTGCCCCTTGTCATGTTCTCCATTGCTCCTATTCTTACTTTTGACATAGTGCTTCGGGCTTAACAATCATTAGTGTTATAGTTATTTAGTCCCATATATTCCGAAATATTTTCTTTAATATCTACATTTCTGCAGTACCACTTGTCGTTTCTTTCCTTTTTGCATAATCAATGTGCGGGTTTTGGGGTAGTTGCACATATTATTCTCTGGAAAAGGTGCAGCACTTTAACCATGTGGTTTGCTTCATGTGGATGGTATGTCCTGGTTTGGGATGGTGTGAGTAGTAACTTCTTTTGTCTGGATGTGCGAATTGTAGCCATGTATTTTTGTAACGTTAACAAGATATTTTGTTGCCTTCCTAGACACTTTTTACCTCTGCCTTCTATTTTTCCTTTGTACTTTACTGTGTAGGTTTGTATTTGGGTACATCAGTACATGGGAGCTGAAAAGTGTGAGTGTGCCTTAATTATCCTTTCGAACCTTGGCTGGACATGCAACTTTAGATAGCCATAACCACAAGTTGTCTTGTCCTATTCTCAGAAAATTAAATAAACAAAACCATCAATTTATTTTAGTTCCAACTATTATAATCTTATTTATGTCCTGATGACTGACATTTGACTGAACCATCAGCTACTTGTAGCATTCATCTCCAGTCTTGTTACACATGGATTTATTGCCATCTCTTGCCTGTTGAGTAGCGCTGAAGCCTATCAGCTGGATTTTGCTCTGCCGCATCTGTGATGCTACTGCTGGGGGGCAATGGATATAGCAATAACACCAGCCCATGCTTGACACCTTTTATTGTTCCATCTGACAGCTGATCAGGCTAATTTTTCATTTCCTTCGAAGTCCATGGTGCAGTTTGTTTTGAGGTAACATGGTTTGTGCTGAGGTTACAGATTGAAGTTGCTCAGTTTTCAACAAGTTGCTTTGTGAGTGTGATGTGCTTTTGGACTAGGCTGAGTATTGAGTGTCTGATTTTGTCGCTAATGTCATGTTAAGACATGTTCATTGTACTAGGATTTAGATTTATTTGGAATTGTGTCTAGGATTGTTGGGCTGGAAGATTCAGCGTGCTTGTATTATGGTTTTCATTTACCATCTTATCCAGGTTTACTCTTAAATTCGTAGGGTTTTGTACCCAGTATTGTACTGGATGCTTTCAGACGAAGGCTTCCTGTTGGGGGAGTTGACAGCGTATCTTATTCGCATTCTCAGTGTCCTGACTCGCGAACTGTTTTCACCCAACACCTTGTCCTTGAGGATATTGTGAAATTGTACGACAGATTGGTACTTTTCTGTTGCAATGCTTGAGATGTTCCCGTCGTAGACATTTTCCTTGAGTGACCTGCGTTATTCCGCATTTTGTTGCTTCCGTAAGGGGAGCGACCGTTTCTGGGCCCTCCACAATTTGTTGGGTTTCCTAATCTTGAATTCAAATAATTGAAAATCCCGTAGGTGGGAGCACTTGTCAGCACTGTCTAACTTTGGCCCTTCGGCTCGTTTTGAGTGGTTGAGTTGTGTGAACGTTGCTTTTCTCTCCACATCGATTTCCTAGGTATCCTTTCTGCCATCACATGTCAGCTTCGCGCCCCGGATCGACAGGCCACGAAACTCTTGCGCGTCATGCGAAACGTGCTGCCAGGTGGCAGAGTGCGCGTGTACACTAGAGCAACGAGGAGCGCGAGGCGAGATTCACATCGTCCAGCGCGCTCAAATGGTTGTACACTAGCGCAACAAGGCCCTCAAGCTCCACGGCAGATAGCTGATGCCACATCGCTGAACTAGGCTAATCCATCGCCAAGGGGGACCGCACTGGGATCACTACCTTGGTCCAGATCACCGGCGACAACGGGTGGTGCTCGAGGATGACGATGGTGGTAGCCTGAGCTCGCTCTGACGCTCTGCAACCAACATATCCATGCGTGGAGGCGAGCAAGGTGAGCTCCGGCGGCGAGGCCCTCTAGCGGTGCGAAAAGCTTCGAGCAAGAGAGAGATGGTTGCAGCTTGTCATAGCTCACGTGGAAAAGTGGGCTTGAAAACTAGGGACATGTCATGTGTGTACACTTCACATCTCAGGCCCTGTTTGTCTGATTTGAATTTTTTACACTTACAAAACGTATTCCGCTTGGAATTCCCTGTGCACAAGGATTGGCCATTGCAAGTGCATTAGAATTTTCATATATCCACTATAATTGCCTATTTACTTTGGGGAGCTGATATCCAATATATTAAAACCGCAGCCTAGAGAATTTGAGTGGGATGATGAGTTTGACAATGAATTATATGTTTCTGAATTCTGATTCGGTTCCTTCTCAGCCTGCTTGCTAGGCGGTTGATGCTTCTGAAAATAATAAAGTTGACGAGGATACTGAAATAAAAGCACTTATAGGTGAGTAACCTACTGGATTAGACACCCCCCTATTTAGACCATATTCACAGAATTCCCAGGTCAGTGAAGTCGAAGAACATGGTACACTACTTGCTAGAAGCTTTTACTCGGCCAGGTCGAAATGAACCCGCGTACCCAGGTCTGGGACGACGTTCCCAGGTCGAGGGTCAATGCCTTCGACCCTGTTTTCTGTGACTGCACTGGGTGCCAACTGATAGATCTGTTGCTCTTACTATTCCAGTGTAATGCTAATCAAATATTAGTTCTACAATAATAATCTAATTGGGTGGTTGATGCTTTCAGCCAAATCCCTGATGGTTCTGGTTCTGCAAGAGAGTATGGTAGAGGGATCGGTGGTAGAATGATGGCTGGCCGTCACTTTGGTAATGCTCTATGCCCTTTTTTTGCGACTAAAGAGTTAGAGCTTGAGGTAAATATATCTTTGTGACAAAAATGCTATATCCACCTTGGTAACATGGATATTCTTTTCAAGTCATTTACAACCGACTGAGGTTTGTGAGAATTTTTAAATTGAGTTTACGTAGTACATGCAAACGCGAATGATTGTATATGAATTAGTATTGTTAGTTTCCTACAGGATTTGCCCAGAAAATTATTCCCTCACCAACATTAATTGTTTTTACAGTTTGTTCTGCCCTATAGCATAGCCCCATCAAATTTGATATTACAGTCTGTAATCAGTCGCCAATCAAAGACTCCGCAAACCTTTGATTAGCACAGAGCAGCTACAACAGTGCATAGCATCCTATTATTTTCATCGCAGATTTGCTAGGTGTTATGAAAATAATAGAATGCAAGAAATTGTTCAGTTTTCACCTGATGCTATGCACTGATTTCAGTCCAAATCCCGCTCCACGCATCATTAGACGCTGACACGGCACCCTAGCCTTCCTTATTTTCAGGTTCTCAAACCAAACATATTTTTTTATGCTGCAGGCTGATGAGAAGAATTCCCCTTGCTCTTACCATCTCAAACCACATTGTCAAAGACTTAACAGGTTCTTCCCCCATTTATACCTCACTCCGTTTTCAGTTATATATACATTATCACAGTGTCGGTGCGGGACCCACGGGATACCCCGCAAGCAAGGGAGAAGATCTAGTCTAACTAGGATTCTTCTCCTGTAATCTTAGTAGTAGTATTATTCTGTAATTATACTAGGAACTCTCATTGTAAACCGACTAGGATTCTGATCTCCTGACTATATAAATGAGGGCAGGGATCCTAGGGACGGGCGATTTTTAGCAACACAACACTTTACAATCAATCTAACGCCGACTGGACGTAGGGCTATTACTCGATCAAAGATCAAGGGTCCGAACCAGGATAAATCGACTGTCTCTTGCGTTAACCGTCGAGTTCCGCATACACTGAAGCCCGAACATACTGCCCTGGGTACCCCCGTGGTAGGCTATCGGTGGTCAAACATCGACAGCTGGCGTGCCAGGTAGGGGCTTTCGGCGACTTTGCATCCGAGAGCTCGATGGACCTCGACAACATGATCTTCTCGAAGGGATCAACCTTCATCTTCGGTTTGTGGATCTACGAGGCAGGCGACGATGGCAAGCTCCGAGACCGTCTCCTCGAAGATTCAGATCATCATCAGGACTTTTCCATTTCGGCGACAACGATAGATCAACTTGTCGGAAGATTCGCGCAGCTCGTGATGTCCAATCCAACTCAGATTTCGTGACTTCACGCATCCAATTCAAACTCAGGTTCCACTTCTGAGACGGAGTCTTATCCGAGTTCTTTCGGAAAACCGAGTTCTTTTCCGACAAGGCTCCAGAACATGACATCAACCTATCAAGAATACTACTCGGAGTACACTCAGAGTACTTTAAAGAAGTCAGGTCCTCTTCCGTTCGGACTCCACAACATGGCAACATCTTATCAGACACGGCCCGAAGGATCCACCAATCCGGTGCTTAGAATGCCACTGAAAGGAGCCCAGGAAGGTCTCGTCTTGACTATAACATCTCAAGACTGCATCGTCCACTGACCAGGTTCCGTTCCTGAGAATAGCGGCACCCAACTAGTCGACAATGCGACAACAACAATTCTACCCTACCAAGAAGGAGACTCGATCTGTGACCTTGAAGCCTCTACTGAAGTTATCAACAACTCTGACAGTACGGAAACCAAGCTGATGACAGAACAACTCACGCTCGAGAAGTATTCATGATTCACCGTCCTCGATCACCATTGGTCCCCCCAAAAGCGCCCGATGTCAGGTCTTCAGATGAATCTGAGTCCAACATATCACCGTTTACCCAGGGGCACGATGGTGAGACCTGAGGGTTAGAGGCAAGCCAGAGAAAGAAAGAACAAATTGAAACAAGGACGTCAGCGCCGTGCTAAGCAGCGCAAGGAAGCTTGGATCAAATATGAGTCAGACCTAGCCAAGTACAATAGAAGAAAATCAGAGCGAGAGGTCGAAGAAGGAAGAGCAGCGAATACACCCTACGATAAGATCCGAGAAGTACTAGAAGAACTCAGGGCGACTTCACATCCCAATGAAAAACAAGAACAGCTCTGGGACTTCCTTCAATCAACAGTCCTAAGGACGCACGACGGAAGGGCCCGCTCAAGACTACCTGATAGATCAACATCTCATGAGCAGGAAGATCAAAATCAAAGGAAGTCCACTTTCGAAAGACTTGGACCAAGTGGAAGTCACAACAGAGAAAGTAGAAGAAATCATAGTCAAAACGACCGGGTCGAACAACCAAGAAAGGCCACAAGCAAAGCACCTACTCGGACAGCCACGCAAAATTGCTCTCACCAAGACAACAGTTGACAAGAAGGGGGCGCTGAATCAGAATACACAGAAGCCAGAATGCACGATAGATTCTCCTATTTTGCAAATAGACTTGCTTCAATACGACTGCCTCATAAGTTCAAGCCGTCCAACCACTCCAAGTATGATGGCAAGACTGAACCAAGGTAGTGGCTTAGGATTTACTCGCAATCGATTGAATTGGCTGGAGGAGACGATGACATCAAGACCTTGTTATTTCCCATGGCCCTAGAAACCATGCCTCTTCAATGGTCTGACAAATTAAATCCAGGATCAATCAAAAATTGGGAGGACTTGCAAAGAGCTTTCTGTGAAAATTTCACGGGTATCATTACACACCCAATCACCCATGCAGAGTTAAAAGGACTCAAGCAGAAAGGAAGCGAAAGTCTTAGAAATTACTATCGATAATTTGGCAAACTACGAGCTCAAGTACATGATATCACCCAACGAGAAGTAATCAAAGCTTTATCTCACGGAATCATGGCTAGGTGCAATTTCAAGACTTCTACAAAGAAAACCCAAGAAACAATGAAGAATTCAGACGAATGGTGGAAAAGATGATTACCGCAGAGGAAAAGACACGAGAAAGATTCCTGGATAGAAACAACCGAGACAACACGGACAGGCAAAATCTTCGAAACAGCAAACATCATGAAAGAAAACGTGGACCAGACAACACTGTAGTAGTGACTGACAAGTCAAGGAAGTTTTCCAAGCCCAGAAGATATGATGACATTGAAAACATGTGTTGCATCTTGCATCCCAAAGGAAATCACACCATCGGAGATTGCTACACCTTCAAAGATCGATACACAAGGAAAGATAGTAAGGAGAATACCAAAGAAGGCAATCAGAAAAAAGAAGAAGACAACCACGAAAACAAGGGATTCCAAAAATCTAGGGGGACAGTAGTAGTAATCTTTTCCGGGGTTCCAGATTTCAGAAGCAAACATCAAGAAAAGCTAGCGTTACGAACCATCATGGCAGCAGAACCTGCTACACCAAGATATCTCAATTGTTCACAGTATCCAATCCAATTTTCAAGAGAAGACCAATGGACCAGCGTAGGAAACACAGGCCATTACCCACTGGTTCTAGATCCAACTATTGCCGGTATGACTGTTACGAAAGTACTAATCGACGGAGGAGCCAGACTCAACATCATTTTTTCAGAAACTCTAAGAAAGATGGGACTACAACTCGCCGGGATGATTACACCAACAAGCACGCCTTTTATGGCATAGTACCCGGCAAGGCAGCAATGCCACTAGGACAAATCACTCTACCGGTTACTTTTGGGACTCCCTCGAACTACCGTACAGAGTTCATCAAGTTTGAAGTCGTAGACTTCGATTCATCATATCATGCAATCCTTGGGCGCCCAGCACTAGCAAAATTCATGGCAATACCGCATTATCCGTACCTATTGCTTAAGATGCCAGGGCCTAACGGTGTCCCTTCTCTCCAGGAGTGATTTGAAGCACGCTTTTGACTGTGATGTTCAGGCAATCCAAATTGCATCAAAGACACAAGCCGCCGATGAAAGAAAAGAAATAGCCACTATTGCAGTAGAAATAAGCCTCAAAGAGCTAGTGATACCGGCTAAAAAACCTAGCATCCTAGCGCCACCAAAAGAAGCCGACATCAAGCAAATCAACCTGGACACCGGTGATCCCTCCAAAACGGCAACCATCAGCGCCCACCTCTCAGCAAAATAGGAACTCGCGCTCACCAATTTTCTTTCGGACAACAAAGATATCTTCACTTAGGAAATCGATCGACATGCCAGGGGTCCCGAGAGAGTTGGCTGAGCACAGAATTGATATCAATGAAGGCTCCAAGCCTGTGAAGCAACGACTGCAACGATTCTCACCCGACAAGAAGGCAGCAATTAAAAAAGAAATCACAAAGCTAATGGCAGCTGGATTCATCAGAGAAATCCTCCATCTAGATTGGCTAGCAAACCCAGTTCTAGTACAGAAAAAGAATATGGACGAGTGGCGCATGTGTGTCAACTACACAGATCTCAACAAACACTGCCCAAAAGATCCGTTCGGGCTACCACGCATTGATCAGATAGTTGATTCAACAGCAGGATCTGTCCTATTATCCTTCCTTGATTACTATTTAGGATATCACCAGATCACATTAAAGGAACAAGACCAGAGCAAGACATATTTCATCACTCCATTCGGTGCTTACTGCTACAAAACCATGTTATTTGGACTCAAGAATGCTGGAGCCACTTACCAAAGAGCTATCCAAACATGCCTCAGTGATTAGATCGATGAAAACGTAGAAGCATACGTGGATACACTAATTGAAGACCCAAAGCAAACCTTCAAAAACCTAAAAAGATGGAGGTGGAAATTGAACCCAAACAAGTGTATATTCAGAGTTCCTTCAGGACAACTACTCAGATTCTTGGTCAGTCATCGCGGAATCGAAGCAAGCGCCAAGCAAATTTGAGCCATAACAGAGATGAGCCCTCCTCGAAGTGTCAAAGACGTGCAGAAACTAATAGGCTGCATGGCGGCCCTCAATCATTTCATATCAAGACTGGGCGAAAAAGGGTTACATTTCTTTAAATTGCTAAAGAAGACAGACAAGTTTGAGTGAACAGAAGAAGCCAACGAAGCTTTCAAGAAGCTCAAGGCATACCTCACCTCCTCGCCCATTCTCATACCTCCAAAGAAATATGAAGACATGATGTTGTACATTGCGGCAACTTCTACTGTGATTAGCACAGCGATTGTCGTAGAAAGAGAAGAAGAAGGGCGTGTATATAAAGTACAATGCCCCGTATACTACATCAGCGAAGTACTGTCAGAATCAAAAATTCGGTACCCGCATGTACAAAAACTATTCTACGCCCTACTGATCACTTCACGCAAGCTTCGCCACTATTTTGAAGGCCATAAGATTACCGCGGTGACAGATTTCTCACTCAGAGACATCCTGCACAACAAAGACGCAACTAGGGCGCATATCTAAGTGGGCAGTTGAACTTGGTGCTCTCAATATCGATTTCACCCTACGGAAGGCAATTAAATCTCAAGCCCTGGCCGATTTTATTACCGAGTGGACAAAAATTCAACAACCCATGTTAAATAACATCCTTGATCATTGGAAGATGTACTTTGATGGATCACTCAAGCTAGGCGGAGCTGGTGCATGCATTCTCCTCATTTCTCCAGATGGAAAACAACTCAAGTATGTCCTTCAGATACTATGGCAAGCTACAAACAATGAAGCATAATACGAAGCCCTCATCCACGGGCTACGAGTGGCAATTACCCTCGGAATCAAGCAGTTTACTCATATACGACGATTCAGCAGTAGCCATCAATCAAGTCAACAAAGATTGGGATTGCAACAAAGAAAACATAGGCGCTTACTATGCTAAAATACGAAAGCTCGAAAAACATTTTTAAGGATTAGAAATTCTACACGTCCTGCGCGATTCTAATAGTGTGGCAGACGTCCTCGCTAAGCTTGGATCAGACAGGGCGAAGGTCCCACCTGGTGTATTCATAGAGGAGTTATCAGCTCCCTCTATCAAACAACCCGGTAAAATAACCCCTGAAATCTCAGCTAAAGACACCCAGAT
Organism: Miscanthus floridulus; assembly: GCF_019320115.1. Taxonomy (NCBI): domain Eukaryota; kingdom Viridiplantae; phylum Streptophyta; class Magnoliopsida; order Poales; family Poaceae; genus Miscanthus; species Miscanthus floridulus. Next base: position 66,856,320 of record NC_089585.1, on the reverse strand, counting down.
TTTGGTAATCACCACTTCATGGACCCAGGTTTTTATTGATTACATCAAAGAGAATTAGTTGCCAGCGGAAAAAGAGGAAGCTACCCGAGTTGTTCACAGAAGCAAGAATTACGTCCTAGTAGGAGACAAGCTCTATAGAAGAGCCGCATCATTAGGAGTACTCCTAAAATGCGTCTCATTTGAAGAGGGCAAAGAGACCCTAGACAAAATACACTCAGGTTGTTGTGGAAATCACGCTGCTTCAAGAACACTAGTCGGTAAAGCATTCCGCACCGGTTACTACTGGCCAACCGCTTTAAAAGACGCAGAAGAACTTGTTAGAAGATGCAAAGGTTGTCAAATGTTCGCAAGACAAGCTCATGTGCCAGCTCACAACCTCATCTGCATCCCACTCGCTTGGCCTTTCTCATGCTAGGGGCTGGATCAAGTAGGACCTCTCAAGAAAGCAAAAGGCGGTTTTGAGTACATCTTCGTAGCAATTGACAAGTTCACCAAGTGGATTGAATACAAACCACTCGCAAAATACAGCGTAGCCAAAGCAGTCGAGTTCAGCCAAGACATTATGCACCGCTTCAGCATGCCCAATCGAATCATCATAGATTTGGGTTCTCCCTTCACAGCCACTGAATTCCAAAGTTGGGCACAGGACTGCGGGTTCAGAATAGATTACGCATCAGTCGCACATCCAGAGGCCAATAGACAGGTAGAAAGGGCTAATGGACTCATACTAGCCGGATTAAAACCAAGATTGTATGAAGAACTAGTGGACTATGGATCAAAATGGATTGAAGAATTACCCAAGATCGTATGGGGGCTATGGACTCAAATAAGTAGAGCCACCGGATACTCACCTTTCTTCCTGGTTTATGGATCAGAAGCCGTACTACCTGTCGACTTGATCTGGACGTCACCAATGATAGAACAATATGACGAAGGAGAAGCAGAACACACCCGAAGGTTAGAACTCGACAGTACAGAAGAAGTCAGAGTAAACGCTACTCTTCAATCAGCAAGATACCTCCAAGGATTAAGATGCCACTACAACAAGAATACCCAGTCTTGATCATTACAAGTTGAAGACCTAGTACTAAGAAGAATACAAAAAACTGACGGACGCCATAAATTACTCAGTCCATGGGAAGGTCCTTTTATCGTCACAAAAGTCACCGGACCAGGCACATACAAGTTGACAACCGAAGACGGAAAAGAAGTCAATAATACATGGCACATCAGTCAGCTAAGAAGATTCTACGCATGAAAACAACTTAAGGGAAAATATATATACAAGCTACAAGAGATCAATGTTCATGATCAATAAAGATGGTGCTCATCGACAACATATGTACTATTATGACTTATCAATGTTCATGATCAATAAAGATGGTTCTTTCTAGACAACATATGTCTTATTATGGCTTTCCCCGAGTTGTTTCCAATGAGCCCAACCAAAAAGCAAAATGGCTGAAAAGACGCCTGAGCATACCGGTCGAGAGCAAAAGAGCTAAAAACATGCTTGAGCCCGCCGATGAGGGTAGCTAATAAGCTAACACCCGAACCAAAAAGCAAAATGGCTGAAAAGACGCCTGAGCATACCGGCCAAGAGCAAAAGAGCTGAAAACATGCTTGAGCCCGCCGATGAGGGTAGCTAATAAACTAACACCCGAACCAAAAAGCAAAATGGCTGAAAAAATGCCTGAGCATACCGGCCGAGAGTAAAAGAGCTGAAAACATGCTTGAACCCACCGATGAGGGTAGCTAATAAGCTAACACTCGAATAAATAAGCAAAATGGCTGAAAAGACGTCTGAGCATACCGGCCGAGAGCAAAAGAGTTGAAAACATGCTTGAGTCCGTCGATGAGGGTAGCTAATAAGCTAACACCCGAACAAATAAGCAAAATGGCTGAAAAGACGCCTGAGCATACCGGCCGAGAGCAAAAGAGCTAAAAAGATGCTTGAGCCCATCGATGAGGGTAGCTAATAAGCTAACACCTGAACCAAAAAGCAAAATGGCTGAAAAGACGCCTGAGCATACCGACCGAGAGCAAAAGAGCCAAAAAGATGCTGGAGCCCACCGATGAGGGTAGCTAATAAGCTAACACCCGAACCAAAAAGAAAAATGACTGAAACTAAGCCTAAGCATAAATCAGAGCAATTCCAAGACAAAGACCCTCTAGCTCCTTATTCCAAATAGCAAGAGGCTCAAGGGCGACACTCAGAAGATCCCAAGAAGCGCTACATGGTTTCACTCAAGAAAGCACTCGAGCGATGCTTATTCCTGCTCGGCAACACCTAGAGGAACAAGACGAGGCTTCCAGAACTCAACCATGAAGTGCTCAGGGGCTTGTCGATCCTAGGATGTTTTTGCAACCAGAGATAGGACTAGATGCTAACCACACTCTGAGTTAAGCCGAAAAGAAGAAGCTGGAGGTGTCCTAAGTCTTTTCAGTACTGACAAGAACACAAAGTTTGTCAACGATCTATACCGAGTTGTTTACAACTCATAGATGAAAGCCAGACAAGCAATCGACAAATCAAGGAAGTCTGCCAAAACATCAATCTACATATACTGAGTTATTTACAAGGCACAAACTAAAAGCTAGAAGCACTCAACAGATCAAAAAAGTTTATCAAGACAATGATTTACCTAAGCCAGGTTGTTTACGAGAATAAGAAAAAAAGGAGAACAAAAGCAGAGAAATAAAACCAGAATTCGCTCACTCAGCTATCTTCTTCTTCATAAAACCAAAAGAAGACCTCGCAGGGGGAACCACAGCAGCAAAAATATCACCACCACCCTGCGAATAGGAGCGGTGCGGCCGGTACTAGAGCCCCAGAAGAACTCGAACCCAATGACCGCTTGCTACAAGAGAACAAGACCAAAGTCAAAACAAAAAGAGGAGTTCAACAACAGGAAAACAAGAAAAGAACTCACCGACAAGTAACAAGGGCAGCATCATCATCCTCTTCCTCCTCACTCTCGACCAAGGCCACCATAGCTCCAGCTGAAAAAGGACAAAAGTACTCGGTCAAAGATAAAAACAAACAACAAAAGGATAGAGCGTATTAATATACTCACCTAAGAGCATGCTAACTACAACTAGAGTACCTGGATGAGTACTCGACTGGCGAGACTTCTTGGCAGCAGATGGAGTAGAAGAAGAACTATCCACTCGCCCCCTCTTTCTAAAAGTACGAGGTGCTCGAGGAACTAGACGAGGAACATACTCTTCATATACGTCAGAAAATGCGGAAGAAACACCAGGAAGCATCATGGAAGTCTAAAACTTACTGGTCAAGGACGCCCCAGCAAGACTACCCCCAGCCTCCACATTTGCAAGAAAATCATCAAGGGGAATTGGATCAGCGAAATTATGCCCCAATTCCTATAAAAGCATAAAACAACAAGACAAGGAAGATTAAGGAAAAAAATGGATACAACAAAAGACATTCAAAAGTACCCACATAAGAAAAGAACAACTCACAGCAGGGGGCGGATTGTTAGCACTGTACTCAAGGACAGCAAGTGGGACAACGCTTACTCCTTTCAGCATCTTCTGAAGATGCTCGAGCACCTCTTCATCAGTCAACTCAAGGGCAGGGACCATACGAGAAGGGTCCTCTGCCCTGAAGTACTCAAAACCGAGATGTTCTCGCTCCTTCAAAGGTTGAACTCAGCGACGAAGAAAACTAGATATAATCCCGAAGCTGGTCAAGTCTTGCTGTTTCAGAGTGCAAATCCTCTCAAGAAATGGCTTGATCGCCTGGAGCTCAGCCGCTATCACAGGGTTCTTTTCCCATCGGTCATTTACCAAGGGACCAGATCTAGAATGAATGGAAAGAGGAGGAATCAAGTTGGCAGCATAGAACCAGTCAGCACATCAATCCCTCACAGAATCAACCAGGTCATAGTCAAAGAACTTGCTCTTAAGACCCTGGCGAAACTGAATCCCGCAGCCACCAAGAACATTGGTGTCATCGCGGCGGGGTTGGGGCTTCAGACGAAAAAGGTAACGAAAGAGGGAAAGAGAAGGAGGAATTCCAAGGAAAGTTTCACAAAGATGAATGAAAACGAAAAGATGAAGGACAACATTGGGAGCAAGATGCTTCAGGCTAATCCCAAAATAGTTGAGAAATCGATGAAGAAAGGCAGAAGCAGGAAGGCAGAGACCGGTACGGATAAAGGATACAAAAAGAATAATCTCACCAGGACTTAGAGCAGGGACCCGATGCTTGCCTGGAGCTCTCCAATCAGCAAACTCCTTGCTCTGGAGCAGACCATCACTCACGAGCTCGCGAAGCTGATCCTCAATTGTTGTTGGAGCCGGCCAGATCTTCTGAGCAGCCCTCATCGCCATGAATTCTTGATTTTCAATAACGGAGAGCGATGCTTCCTCGTCGACAAAGGACACCTGGGACTTACTTGCCGACTTCTTCCTATCCATATACTAGCAAAGGCAATGGGGCACTAAGAATAGAGAAGACTCAGATGGCAGCACTCAAACGACGGCAGCAATGGCGACGGTGGAATTTCGAAGGCTAGGGTTTTCAAGGCAAAGGCAGGGTGCCAAAGAAAAGGAAGACAAAGACCTTTAAATAGATTTTACACTAGTAAAAACGCGGCCCACCAGGCCTGTTTTAACACAGCATGAGGACGCAACGGTCCATTTACCGACGCAGCTAAAATGACGGACGGCTCAAATCCACACAACGGTACAGTTCAACGGACAGATTTCAGACTTATCCATGCAGCACCACGGCGGAGTTATCATATTACCACAAAAAGAACTCATCAACAATAAAGCAAAGAAGGGTTACCTCACAAGGAGCGCAACAACCCGGTCCTTACAGAAAGAACTCGGAAATCTCATCAACAACCGGGACATCAGGAGAATAAAGAATGACAACTCAGAAGGCAAGATTCTTTCCATTATAAATGGTTTCAAAAAATAGAAGATTACACATCTTACAAGACCCAACGAACTCGGTACCACGACAAGCAAAGTAGAAATGAGGAACCCAGACACAGCTAGGCTCTAGAACGACTACGTGTTCCAAATTGCTACTCGATAGAACAAACCGCCCTCGGCTACACTGTTTTTTTCTTCAAAGGATGGACATAGTGCATCCAAGGCAGAAATCAGCAGCACGGCGGGACAACATGGAGTAGAGAAGGCCGACAGGCATCTGTCTACCCAAGACCGATGTGATGCTGGATATGGTGTTGATCTACACCAGATAGTCTCAGGGCAGGCGACGAGGATCAACCCAGAACTGCCAGATGAAGGATCGCATCCCACATCACAAGACTCCCTCTAATTACCACCACGTACTTCCAAGTACAATGCTGCTGCGGGATTAGCCTACCTCTAATCCCTATCACAAGACTCCCTCCAGCTATGGCAAGATACACAAGAACTGTAAAATATGCTCGGGGGCTGCTCTACTTCACAAACTAACATATTCATGACTACAGAGACTTCAGACCACGCAACAAAAATGCTCGATGAATCAAAACAGCACAGGAGGAGGATATTTATAGGCCAAAGAAGCGGTGCACATGGACCAGGAGCACCAGCGGAACAAACCTAACAAAGGACACAGTGAAAAGACAGAATTCAATGAAAGAGGACTCAGGCGTGAAGGAACAGTACTCAAGGACAAGCATATTCGAAAGGATATACCAACACTGTACAACTCATGAACAAACATCATTTACACTCAACCACCACCATACAATTATATCTGACAATAGCAGACTATCAGAGAATATGCCAAGATCCTACATCCGAGTTCTTTCTAAACAAAAGAACCTGGGTATATGCTCGGGGGCTGCAACAGGAGAGGTTTTCAGTTCTTTTGAACAACTTAGATTCAAGACCCTCCAACTTTTTGTTCCAAATAGCAAGAGGCTCGGGGGCTACACTCAGTGAGTGCACTTTTTCCTTTAAAAAAGCGCACGTCACCAAGAGGACTACTTCAGGACAACAGTCTTTCAAACGACATAAGATTCAAGACCCTCCAACTTTTTGTCCCAAATAGCAAGAGGCTCGGGGGCTACACTCAGTGAGTGCACTTTTTCCTTCAAAAAAGCGCACATCACTCAGAAGACTTCTTCAAGACAGACGACTTCAAGGCCACACGACAAAAAGAACCCGAACATAGCTATATCCGAGCTCTTTTCGACAAAGAACCTGGGTATATGCTCGGGAGCCCTTCGACGAAGAATCAGAGTGATTTCAAGAAAAGACCCTCAAGCTCCTTGTGCCAAACAGCAAGAGGCTCGGGGGCTACATCCAAATGGGAGTACTTTTTTCTTTCAAAAAGGTACACACCACGCAAAGATCTCACGAAGCGCTACACTGGTTTCGCTCAAGAAAGCACTCAGACGACGCTTGTTTCTGCTGGACAAGACTTGAAGGAACAAGACGAGGCTTCCAGAACTCAACCATGAAGTGCTCGGGGGCTTGTTGGTGCGGGACCCACGGGATACCCCGCAAGGAAGGGAGAAGATCTAGTCTAACTAGGATTCTTCCCCTGTAATCTTAGTAGTAGTATTATTCTGTAATCCTATTAGGAACTCTCATTGTAAACCGACTAGGATTCTGACCTCCTGACTATATAAAGGAGGGCAGGGATCCTAGGGACGGGTGATTTTTAGCAACACAACACTTTACAATCAATCCAACTTAAAGGCTAACGTTGACTGGACGTAGGGCTATTACTCGATCAAAGATCGAGGGTCAGAACCAGGATAAATCGACTGTCTCTTGCGTTAACCGTCGAGTTCCGCATACGCTGAAGCCCGAACATACTGCCCCGGGTACCCCATGGCAGACTATCGGTGGTCAAACATCGACACACAGACAATTGGAATGCCGAAACTATATGAATATTAAGTTGCACTGTACTGCGTGTGTTTAGATTGTAGTGAACAGCCGTACTTTTCCTAGAATATATATGTCCGGTTTCAGCTAAAGAAAATGAAGAACCCATTTGGAATTAACAACCTGTACATAATTAGTTATACTCGATTACCAGCAGTCCTTGATGTTTGCTAGAACACAATGTCCTTCCCCGGCTTTTATCCTTTTAGTTTGTGCTTGAGCGGTTGAGCCTAAAGGCCACTCAATTAAGATGTGCTACATTCTAAATCATCCCTTTTACTTAGAGACAACAACAGCGGCTTCCCAGGACTCCAGCATCCGCCACCATCACAGCAGCCTCCAAAAAAAGAAATTCAACTGCTTCAGTATGTATTTCACTTCACCATATGTTATTTTCTATGCAAATAATTGAATAGAAATGTTTGCATTTTCAGCTTTGCGCTTCGTTTTCCATTTTCCAGTATGCAGGGTGCAACATCAGGATGGCAGCCACAAAAGCAGCCTCCCAATTTGTTGCTCCACTACAAGTGGCCACACCATATTTCTTGATCCCTACAAAACCCTGTAGACACAGATGAGGTAAAGGTAATTTATTTACAGGTTTCCATCTGCCTTGGTGTCCTATTTACAATAAAAAAATTTAACCGCACCTTGTTTAATAGGATGTTGGTTTTAAATGCACCGTCACAGTACTGCATTACCACAAACACAGTTGCTATATCAGCCAGGATGCAGTGGAGAATCCATGACATGAGCACATTGGCAATGACAATCCACTAACTCTCCTGGAAGTTCAGCAAGTACTGCTACAATTTTCTATGTGTTTTTTAGTCTCCTTAAACCTGACCACGGTCCTACAAACAACGATTGAATACACAGTAAATCACATATACTTACGAGTTCTTTATCTTATTTCCTTTGTAGATGCGTCCATCTCAAATGGATATTGATGAAACCCCATCAAAACAGATTCCATTTGAGTAAGTCACAGCCTGCCATCGATGTATCAAATCATTTAGATTTGGATCGGTTCCGTTTCTTTTTCCCCTTTTGTATTTTCACATATTCACCTCTTCCATCATGGTCATCTCAGCCGCCATCCACGCTGAACCCGATCGAACACCACCCGCCTATCTCCACATTCCAGGTAATTGTTTCCCCTTCCAAACTTTATATCCTGCTCATCTCCATCAAACCTTGGTCTAACTCTTACACCCGCTGATTCATGCGGAACTGCAGAATAGGTTTATATGTACAGCAGGCCACCAGCAGATCTCACAAAACACAACACCGCCTCGATCCGATCTACGTTCGCCACCCCCACCAGGTAATTACTAGCCACCATATTCTTGTCCACTCTTTTCCACCTAACAAGCTCCCTAAATCCCCAAACCAGGACCGAATGAACTTTTACACCTCATATTTGTGCCTATTGTAACACCTGTTTCATATGTTTTATCTAAATCCTACACACTAATATTCCCATAGAAATACATATTTGTATTTACTCCATATATTTAAAACAGATTTTTTGCTACTTAGATCACATGTTTTTTCCTACACAGCACCGTTTATACATCTAATGGTCCCTTTCCAGCCCAATTAGGTTATTTACCATTAGAGTTTCTTACTGAAACCCAAAAAAAGGGAAAATAACTACTCATGCATTTTTTATTGACCACTGTTACATTCAGACACAAATCTGATAAACATATCCAAACAAGAGCAACGCCACCTACCTGTGTTCTCAACCATAACTTTGTACATAGTGCCAGCTATTAACATAGGAGCACAATATATGAATCCTCCATGAAAAAAACAACAGCTATGCTCTAACCTTTCATGTATCGATCTTTCCCAGCCTCAAAAAAAGTCATAATAGGAGAACAAGAAGTTGGCCCTTCACATCAGACTAAGGTGATCCAGCCTCCCAGATCTCCTCACACGTTACAATACTGTTTTATTTAATATTTGCATACCTAATTATGATATGGTGTACTTGCTTGTCTTCATAAAAAGGCTTCCTCAGCTTCGGCTTCACAACTTCCTGAGTTACATTCTCTCCTTGGACCTGCCTTGGATTAAACACGCTTTCAAACCTTCCGGGCTCTAAAATTCTGGAAGTATGTTAGCCTTCAAACCTGTACATCTTAAAAGTACGAACACAATACCTGTTCGAATACAAACCGTCCACAGATACATGATACTTGATACCACTAAAGAAAACCATTATAGTTTATCAAACTGATCATCTCATTTCTGTAATAAAAAGACCAACGCGTTCACAAGTCCCTGGATGTTTCTTTCCATAATAGTTTGGCAACTAATTATGAGGTGTTCTCAGGTTCAATTCTAACAAACTGCAATACTAATTAGAATAGGGTATTTGTGTTTGTTTAGGTTCCCTTGCACTACTGTTAATAAAAAACCTGAGTTATGTGCTCTACAAAGTAGCTAGAGGTTCCCCGAGGAACTAGCATCCATGTCACCTGAAATTGTCCCGGCCGTCCGATCACCAATCCAGCGGCTGAGATTGGTTGGAGCGGATTTCGTTAGAAGCTCATGCTTTTTGTTGGCTTCGCCAGCTTCTGATCTAGACCACGCAAAGTATCTAGACTCAACGCTTCTTTCCCCCACCTGTGCTCCCTCCCAGCATCGATGCTTCTTCCCTGCCCCCGGCGGATACTCTATGTCCTTCTCTTTCTCACCTCTGAATTTCACTCTTCCCTTTTCTGTTGGTGTCGGTGCGGGACCCACAGGATACCCCGTAAGGAAGGGAGAAGATCTAGTCAAACTAGGATTCTTCCCCTGTAATCTTAGTAGTAGTATTATTCTGTAATCCTACTAGGAACTCTCATTGTAAACCGACTAGGATTCTGACCTTCTGACTATATAAAGGAGGGCAGGGATCCTAGGGACGGACGACTTTTTACAACACAACACTTTACAATTAATCCAACGCAAAGGCTAACGCCGACTGGACGTAGGGCTATTACTCGATCAAAGATCGAGGGTCCGAACCAGGATAAATCGACTGTCCCTTGCGTTAACCGTCGAGTTCCGCATACGCTGAAGCCCGAACATACTGCCCCGGGGACCCCCGTGGCAGGCTATCGGTGGTCAAACATCGACAGCTGGCGCGCCAGGTAGGGGCTTTCGGTGACTTTGCATCCGAGAGCTTGATGGACCTCGACAACATGATCTTCTCGACTGGATCAACCTTCATCTTTGGTTCGTGGATCTGTGAGGCAGGCGATGATGGCAAGCTCCGAGGTCGTCTCCTCGAAGATTCAGATCATCATCAGGACTTTTTCATTTCGGCAACAACGACAGATCAACTTGCCAGAAGATTCACGCAGCTCGTGATGTCCAATCCAACTCAGATTTCGCGACTTCACGCATCCGATTCAAACTCAGGTTCCGCTTCCGAGACGGAGTCTTATCCGAGTTCTTTCGGAAAACCGAGTTCATTTCTGACAAGGCTCTGGAACACGACATCAACCTATCAAGAATACTACTCGGAGTACACTCAGAGTACTTTAAAGAAGTTGGATCCCCTTCCGTTCGGACTCCACAACATGGCAATGTCTTATCAGACATGGCCCGAAGGATCGACAAATCCGGTGCTTAGAATGCCACTGAAAGGAGCCCAGGAAGGTCTCGTCTTAACTATAACATCTCAAGACCGCACGTCCACTAGCCAGGTTTTGTTCCTGAGGATAGCGGCACCCAACTAGTTGACAATACGACAACAACAACTCTACCCTACCAAGAAGGAGACTCGATCTGTGACCTTGAAGCCTCAACTGAAGTTATCAGCAACTCTGGTAGTACGGAAACCAACGCCGATGATAGAACAACTCACGCTAGAGAAGTATTCATGATTCGCCGTCCTCGATCACCATTGGGCCCCTCAGAAGCGCCCGACGTTAGGTCTTCAGATGAATCTGAGTCCAACATATCACCATTTACCTAGGGGCACGATGGTGAGACCGAGGGTCAGAGGCAAGCTAGAGAAAGAAAGAACAAATTGAAACAAGGACGTCAACGCTGTGCTAAACAGCGCAAGGAAGCTTGGATCAAATATGAGTCAGACCTAGCCGAGTACAATAGAAGAAAATCAGAGCGAGAGGTCGAAGAAGGACAAGCAGCGAATACACCCTACGATAAGATCCGAGAAGCACTAGAAGAACTCAGGGCGACTTCACATCCCAATGAAAAACAAGAACAGCTCTGGGACTTCCTCCGATCAACTAGTCCTAAGGACACATGACGGAAGGGCCCACTCAAGACTACCTGATAGATCAACATCTCATGAGCAGGAAGATCAAAATCAAAGGAAGTTCGCTTTCGAGAGACTTGACCAGGTGGAAGTCACAACAGAGAAAGTAGAAGAAATCATAGTCAAAACGACTGGGTCGAACAACCAAGAAAGGCCAGAAGCAAAGCACCTACTCGGACAGCCACGCAAAACTACTCTCGCCAAGACAACAGTTGGCAAGAAGGGGGCGCTGAATCAGAATACACTGAAGCCAGAACGCATGATAGATTTCCCTGTTTTGCAAACAGACTTGCTTCAATACGACTGCCTCACAAGTTCAAGCCGTACAACCACTCCAAGTATGATGGCAAGACCAAACCAAAGCAATGGCTCAGGATTTACTCACAATCGATTGAATTGGCCGGAGGAGACTGATGACATCAAGACCTTGTTCTTTTCCATGGCCCTAGAAACCATGCCACTTCAATGGTTTGACAAATTGAATCCAGGATCAATCAGAAATTGGGAGGACTTGCAAAGAGCTTTCTATGAAAATTTCACGGGTATCATTACACACCCAATCACCCACGCAGAGTTAAAAGGACTCAAGCAGAAAAGAGGTGAAAGTCTCAGAAATTACTATCGACGATTTGGCGAACTACGAGCTCAAGTACATGACATCACCCAACGAGAAGTAATCGAAGCTTTCTCTCACGGAATCATGGCTAGGTGGCAATTTCAAGACTTCTACAAAGAAAACCCAAGAAATAATGAAGAATTCAGACGAACAGTGGAAAAGATGATCACTGCGGAAGAAAAGACACTAGAGAGATTCTCAGATAGAAACAACCGAGACAACCCGAACAAGAAAAATTATCGAAACAACAGACAACAGGAAAGAAAACATGGACCAGACAACACCATAGCAGTGACTGACATATCAAGGAAGTTTTCCAAGCCAAAAAGGTATGACGACATTGAAAACATGCGTTGCATCTTGCACCCCAAAGGAAATCACACCATCGGAGATTGCTACACCTTCAAAGATCGATATACAAGGAAAGATAGTAAGGAGAATACCAAAGAAGGCAATCAGAAAAAAGAAGAAGACAACCACAAAGACAAGGGATTCCAAAAATCTAGGGGGACGGTAGCAGTAATCTTTGCCAGGGTTTCAGATTCTAGAAGCAAACATCAAGAAAAGCTAGCGTTATGAACCATCATGGCAACAGAACCTGCTACACCAAGATATCTCAATTGGTCACAGTATCCAATCCAATTTTCAAGAGAAGAGCAATGGACTAGCGTAGGAAATGTAGGCCATTGCCCACTGGTTCTAGATCCAACTATTGTCAGTATGACTGTTATGAAAGTACTAATCGACGGAGGAGCCGGACTCAACATCATTTTTTCAGAAACTCTAAGGAAGATGGACTACAACTCGCCGGGATGATTACACCAACAAGCACACCTTTTTATGGCATAGTACCCGACAAGGCGGCAATGCCACTTGGACAAATCACTCTACCGGTTACTTTTGGGACTCCCTCGAACTACCGTACAGAGTTCATCAAGTTTGAAGTTGCGGACTTCGATTCATCATATCACGCAATCCTCGGGCGCCCAGCACTAGCAAAATTCATGGCAATACCGCATTATCTGTACCTATTGCTTAAGATGCCAGGGCCTAACAGTGTCCTTTCTCTTCGGAGTGATTTGAAGCGTGCTTTTGACTGCGATGTTCAGGCAATCCAAATTGCAACAAAAGCACAGGCCGACGATGGAAGAAAAGAAATAGCCACTGTTGCAGCAGAAATGAGCCTAGAAGAGCTAGTGATACCAGCTAAAAAACCCAACATCCTAGCACCACCAAAAGAAGCCGACGTCAAGCAAATTGACCTGGGCACCGGTGATCCCTCCAAAAGGCAACCATCAGAGCCTACCTCTCGGTAAAATAGGAACTCGCGCTCACCAACTTTCTTTAGGACAACAAAGAGAAGCGTGGATGTGACAGTGAGGCGACGACACCAGCAGCGACTACGCCGTGGCGTGGGGCGAGTCGGCAGTGTGACAGCACGGCGAGGCAGCCAGTAGCGCCGCATGGCCATGCAAGCAGCAGCAGTGGCTCCGCGTGGTAGAGGCCACTGGCGACCAGGCCAGAGGCAGCCATGGCCAGCCACACACGGTAGCACGTGCACGCGTGAGTGACCAGCGTGGCGACGGCATGCACCCGAGCATGGTGACCGCATCCACCCGGCCAACCAACCCAAGAACATGTCGTGCCCACATTTTAGAGCACCTATAACAACTAAACGGTTGCTTCTGGACCTAAACCATGTTCACCATGCTCAAGATGGCATATGAGGCTACCAAACCTGAGCTAAAACATAACACCTATTTTTAACCTGATTTTGCAAAATAAATTGCCAAACATGGCATTGTCTAGCTGTCTATATACTTAAAAATCTTCTCTGAGTTGAATTTGATTCCAAGTTGAATTTCTAGGCTATTAGAAATGTTGGCTAGCACTGTTATTTTTCCACGGTAAGTATTTCATTGTCATCTACAAAGTTCATATTCCAAACTTTATTTAGCGCCACATATATGATCTATAGCATTTTTGTTTAAAAAATTAGTTTGAAACCCTACTTGATACATATGAGTTATGGAATAGGTTATCATTTAACATTTTTATTGATCATCTGACGTTACAAAAATGTTATCTACACATTCCATCACATACATTATCACATAAACATGATGCTCATGACATGATTTAGTAGTCGTTTAGGGCGTAACACCGAGGGTGTTACAACTCTACCCCCCCTTAAACGAAATCTCATCCCGAGATTTCATGTGTGTGCCTAGTGTGGGAAAGAGATAAGAAATAAATTTTAATTTACATATTTACCTTGGTGAACTAGAAAGGAGATGGGGATAATGCTCTAGAATATAACTCTCATGTTCCTAAGTTGCTTTGTCCTCCGAATGATTTTGTCATTGGACTTTATAGAATTTTACCACTTTGTTCCTAGTGACTCTCTTTTTCATCCAAGATTTTGACAGGGTGCTCAATATAAGAAAGGTCAGGTTGGAGAGGGAGTCCTTCAATTTCCACCACTTCGTCGGGAACCCTCAGACACTTCTTTAACTAGGAAATATGGAATACATTATGGGCTGCTAACAAAATATTCAGGGAGTTGGAGACGGTAAGCAACAGAACCACACCGCTCCAAAAATGTATAAGGTCCAACATAACGAGGGGCTAACTTCCCACGGACTCCAAACCAATGCACACCTCTCATCAGGGATACCTTTAGGTACACATAGTCACCAACTTCAAACTGCAAAGGTCTTCTCCTCTTGTCCACATAAGCTTTCTGTCGGTTCTGAGCCGCTTTCAAATGACTCTAAATAACACTGACCTGTTCTCCTGCTTCCTTTATGAAATCAGGTCCTAAAGTAACCACGGTCACCCACTTCAACACAGTTAAGAGGTGTTCTACACTTCTTGCCATATAGGGCCTCTAACGGTGCCATTCGAATGCTCTTTTGATAGCTATTGTTATAGGAAAACTCAACTAAAGTCAAGCATTCGTCCCACTTTTCTGGATAAGAAATGACACAAGCTCTCAACATAACCTCAAGTACTTGGTTGACCCTTTCTGTTTGACCGTCAGTTTGCGGGTGATAAGCTGAACTTCTGAGGAGGCGAGTACCAAGATATTTCTGGAGTTGCTCCTAGAAACGAGAGACAAAGACTGACCCTCTATCAAAAACAATGGTAAGAGAAACTCCATGTAGGGTCACAACCTGATCAAAATACAACTTGGCATACTTCTTGGCCAAATACCTTGTATCCACTGGGAGGAAATGAGCGAACTTGGTAAGGCGATTCACAATGACACAAATAGAGTCATACCCCTTTGCCATGCGGGGCAAACCCACAACAAAGTCCATGGAAATATCCTCCCATTTCCAAACAGGGATAGACAAGGGCTGTAGAAATCCAAGCATAACCCTTCCACAAATGTCACATTCTGAGATGTATTTGGTAATATCATGTTTCATATTTGTCCACCAATATAAGTGACACAAATCATGATACATCTTGTTACTTCCTAGATGAATGGATAATTTGGAGTCATGGGCTTCATCCAAAAGTTTTCTCCTAAGCTCATCACTTGAGGGAACCACCAATCGGTTCTTGAACTTCACACCTTGATCATCAATACTGAAATGAGGACCACGCCCTTCGGCAATTAACTTCTTGATATGCAGAATTCTCGAAGCATCTTGCCTTTGCTCTATAATAATTTGCTCAAGTAAATCTGAGACTAGAGCAATATGGGCTAACACCTTAGAATGGTTGAGAGACAAAGATTCTTCTTCAACTTGATATGACTTCCGACTTAAGGCATCAGCTACCACATTAGCTTTTCTAGGGTGATAATGAACTTCTAAGTTATAATCTTTGATTAACTCAAGCCATCTCTGTTGTCTCATGTTTAGCTTGGATTGAGTGAAAATATATTTGAGACTTGTGATCCATGTAGATATGCACTTTATTTCCCAATAGGTAATGTCTCCAAATTTTTAGAGCGTGCACAACTATAGCCAGCTCTAAATCATGGGTGGGATAATTCAACTTGTGCTTTTTTAAGCTGATGTGAAGCATAAGCGAACACACATCCTCCTTGCATAAGCACACATCCCAGTCCAGTCCTAGAGGCATCACAATACACATCAAACGGCCTATCAATATCTGGTTGGGCAAGAACAGGAGCAGAGGTAAGAAACTTCGTCAGGGCTTGGAAAGCTTCTTCACAAGCCAGACTCTATACAAACTTTACATCCTTCTAGAGCAACTTGGTCATTGGTTGAGCTATTTTGGAGAACTCAAGGATGAAGCACCGATAATAACTAGCAAGACCAAGGAACTAACGAATCTGATGCACTAACTTTGGAGATTTCCAATTTAACAAATCCTACACCTTGCTAGGATCCACAGAGATGTCGTCAGGTGTCAGGACATGTCCCAAGAACTGTACTCGATCCAACTAAAACTCGCACTTACTGAATTTGGCATACAACTTGTGTTCCTGTAATCGGGTTAGGACTATGCAAAGATGTTGTTCATGCTCTTCATTGTTCTTAGAATATATCAATATGTCATCAATGAACACCACTATAAACTTGTCTAACTTCGACATGAAGACTGAATTCATGAGATACATGAAGAATGCAGGAGCATTGGTGAGACCAAAAGACATGACTAGGTACTCATAGAGCCCATACCTAATAGAGAAAGTTGTCTTTGGTATATCTTGTGGCCGAATCTTAATTTGGTGATACCTAGAACAAAGATCAATCTTTGAAAACACCTTGGCACTAGCCAACTTATTGAACAAAGTATCAATAAGAGGTAAAGGACACTTGTTCTTAATGGTTACCGCGTTGAGAGGGCGATAATCCACACACATCCGAAGAGTGCTGTCCTTCTTCTTCACAAAAATAGCTAGACAACACCATGGTGAAGAACTTGGACAGATGAATCCCTTTTCTAACAATTCTTCTAACTATTTCTTCATTTCAGCCAGTTCCTTTAGAGCCATGCGGTAGGGACGCCGTGAAATAGCAATACCAGGTTCTAACTCAATGGCAAACTCAATATCCCAATCCGGTGGTAACCTAGGTAGATCCTCGAGAAAGACATCCAGAAACTCACAGACCATAGGAATAGAAGAAAGGTCTGGAGAAGCTTCAGCATGAGCCACTGAAGGGTCGAGATGGCGGACTAGAGGGGGGGTGAATAGTCCTTTTTAAAACTTAATCATGTTGGCTAACCAAAATAAGTGCGGAATTAAAACTATCGGTCTAGCCAAGACTACAGCCCTCTATCTATGTTCACTAGCACCTTTCAAAGATACTAATCAAGCAACAAAGGTGCCGGGCTAGCTAGAGCTCTCCTAACTAATTCTAGAAGCAAGGTCACACAAACCTATGCCACTAGTACTTTAAGCAACAAGGGAGCTCCTACATATGCTAGTAAGCAAAAGCACAAAGCCAACTAAGCTCACTAGCAATGCTCAATAACAAGGCAACCAATGCCAAATTAGAGAGCGCAAATACTTAGCTACACAAACTAAACAATATGACTAACAAGGTTACACAAACCAAATTAGCCATGCAAGGGAGCTACTTCTTTGCTACACAAGCAAGAAGGTAATTAGCAAGCTATGTAAGCTAACTAATTATTAAGGCAACAACACAAGCTCAATGTATATAAAAGTAATTGCAAGCTTGTGTAACGGGAATGCAAACCAACGGGAAGAACAAGGTTGACACGATGATTTTTCTCCCGAGGTTCACGTGTTTGCCAACACGCTAGTCCCCGTTGTGTCGACCGCTCACTTGGTGGTTCGGCGGCTAATTGGCATCACCCACCAAGCCCGCATGTTGGGCGCTACAAGAACCTACCCCTTGAGTGAGGGTAGCTCAATGACACGCTTTACTAGAGTTGCTCTTCGCGGCTCCCGTGGGGCGAGCACAATGCCCCTCACAAGCACTTCTCCGGAGCGCCGCATAAGCTTCTTGCGGGCTTCGACGGAGACCACCACCAAGCCATCTAGGAGGTGGCAACCTCCAAGAGTAACAAGCACCACCGGCTTGCAACTCGATCACCTAGTGCCACTCGATGCAACCTCATAATGCAATCGCACTAGAATCGCTCACTCACACAATCGCATGATCACTATCAAGTATATGTGTGATGGAGGGCTCCCAAGCACTCACAAGCATGGACACTAAGTCCCCTTAGGTGCTCCCCTGCCAGCCATGGCCGAAGGCCACTTCTATTTATAGCCCCAAGGGCTAAACTAGCCGTTACCCCTTCACTGGGCAAAAATCAGGCTGACCGGACGCTCTGGTCGTGTTGATCGGACACTGGACCTCAGCGTCCGGTCGCCCGCAGACGGCCACGTGTCCCGATTCCAACGGTCACTTGACCTGACCGGACGCAGCAGCTTCAACTGACCAGACGCTGAACTCCCAGCGTCTAGTCATTTCCAGTAAGGTACCGACCTCGATCGGACACGTCTGGTCACACTTGATCGGACGCAGCCCAGCGTCCGGTCACACTCCAGCTTCTACATCACCGTACGTCAGCCTGACCGGACGCACCCAGCCAGCGTCCGGTGCTTTCAGACCCAGCGTCCGGTCAGTTGACCGATGCCAGCGTCTTCGCTATCAACTCATTTTCACTTCTAACTTCTTCACCCTTGCTCCAAAGAGCCAACCATAAGAATTTGCATCCGGCGCAATAGAAAATAGGCATTCTATTTTCCTAAAAGCGCCGAATCCCGCCTCGCTTGCAAGGCGGGAGGGAGAGAGGGACCCAAACCCATCTCAACCCTGCAAACACCACCTCCTTTGTAAATGTGCCAACAACACCAAGTGTACACCACCATGTGTATGTGTGTTAGCTTTTCACAATCATTTCCCAAAGGATGTTAGCCACTCAACTTGCCACGCCACTCGATCCTAGCGATGATGCAAAGTTAGATCACTCGAGTGGCACTAGATGACCGATATACAAACAAGTTTGCCCCTCTTGATAGTACGGCCATCTATCCTAAACCCGGTCATAAACTTCTCTACACACCTATGACCGGTGAAATGAAATGCCCTAGGTTATACCTTTGCCTTGCGCATTCCATTCCATCTCCTCTAATGTCGATGCAACACATGCACCAACATGATCAACAATGATATGATCCACTTCATATCATCACGTGATCATATTGGTTCATCGATCTTGACTTCACTTGCTCTTCACCATTGCCATCGTCCATCGGCGCCAAGTCTTGCTCAAGCTTCACCGCCACGCGGTCCATCACTCCAAAGCCTTTGACTTGCCCTTCACGCTTGCAACCGGTCCATCAAGCCAAGTCTTGTCTTGATCTTCTCCACCTTGATCACATGACTCAATGTCATGTCTCATGTGCAATAAGCTCCTTCATCATCACATGTGTGAGCTTTGCAACATCTCCAAACCATTTTCACCTCCATGGCATATGTTGCTCATACACATGTACCTATGGACTAATCACCTGTGTATCTCACATAAACACAATTAGTCCACCTAAGTTGTCACTCAATTACCAAAACCAAATAAGGACCTTTTAGCCACAACTGGCAAGGTGGGGACTGAAGGCATAAGGAGAGACAGTCTATCCTCAGAAGAAGGAAGCTTCAACTCAACAATTCTCTATCTAAGGTTCAAGACTACCCCATAGTTTCTCAACCAATTCATTCCTAGAATTGCATCTATGCCTTGACCAGGCAGCACCATGAACTAGAGATGATAAGAGTGAGTTGCTAGCACTAGTCTCACTATGTCCGTCTGAGTTTTAATGCATAACTGCGCACCTAGGGTTCTGATTCTATAGGCAATAGGAATAGCCATAGTAAATATATTGTACCTTTATGCAAACCCCATACTCATGAATGAATGTGACGCACTAGAATCAAATAATATATATGCTGGGTGGGAATCAATGGTGAACATACTAGCCATCACAGGCTCTCCCTGTGGGATCTCCTCAGCCTTAGTGAAGTTAACCTATCCTGAGTGGCTCACGAGCACCTTCTTCCTGATGATAGTCCTCTTGACCAAACAAGAGTTGGATGAAGGCTGAGAAGACTAGGGAGACTAATTCTGAGGGCACTCTCGGTTGTAGTGACCTTCCTTGCCACACTTGAAACAAGCACCTGGCTTGTTCCCCTATCCCTGACGAGGCAGAACCTAATGTCTCTGAGGCTGTTGCACCTACTGAGTAGGTGCATGATACTAGGTGGGAGGTGCCTAGTGAGTCTGCTGAGTCTAGCGAGATGACTGTCCACCCGGAGAGTGATAGGACACCCTCCTCATAGCCTGTACCTTCTGAGACTGTGGGTGACTAGAAGACCCAGTGATCACCCTCTTGCGCTTCCACTCAGCCCGAGAGTCACGCTGAAGTCCCTCCATAGCAATGGCAGCATTCATTAAAGCACCAAAGGTCTAATAGTCCCCTGTATATAGCTTCTCTTGTAAGATGCAAGAGAGACCGCGATTGAAACGGTCCTTCTTCTCATCAATATCAACATGAGTCCCAACATACTGTGCAAGATGGTTGAACTTGTTCACATACTCCATCATAGTCATGTTTCCTTGCTTTAGCTCTAGAAACTCGAACAACTTCCTATTCAGCAAACTAGCAGGAAAAGCAGTGGTAAACTCCCGCCAAGTCACATGGTGGTCCATAGGCTACATGGCATTGAAAGTGTCCCACCAAGCACTAGCAGATCTCAGAAGCTGCTGTGTGGCAAAGAACACCTTCTGCTTGTCAGTCACATTGAGCAGCTGAAACTACTACTCCAGAATATGAAGCCAATGCTCCGTGTCCAGAGGCTCAGCAGTTGGCGTGAACGTGGGCGGGTGTGTCCCCAAGAAGTCCTGATAGGAACAGGGCCTCTCGGGACCACGGGCACCACCCCCGTTACCCGCCATTGCCACCGGGGCCTCCATGAGCAAAGCCACCAATAGCCTGTGCCAGCATCTCCAGGGCACGGTGAAAGGTCCTAATGGCTATAGGGTGGGTGAATAGCCTATTAAAAATTCTATAACAACACTTAACAATCCGGTTAGACAATTATGAGGCGAAGTAAGTGTTGCGCTAGCCTACTAAAAATGCAAGCCACCTACCACAATTCTAGTTTATATAGTTTCTATCCACACAATAGCTATGACACTACACTAAGTAAATGTGATCTCAAATGCTAACTAAAGAGCCACACTAACCAAACTAACAAGCTCTCACAACTAGCTACACTAAAGAGCTTGACAACTAGTGCGCTGGTAAAGTAAAGAGAGTGAGCAATATGTTTATACCGTTGTGTCGAGGAAAGAGCCAATCAACCACAAGAATGAATACCAATAAAGACCAATCACCTCGGAATCAAATGATGAACACAATGATTTTTTTATCAAGGTTTACTTGCTTGTCGACAAGCTACTCCTTGTTGTGGCGATTCACTCACTTGGAGGTTCACGCGCTAATTGGCATCACACGCCAAACCCTCAATAGGGTGCCGCACAACCAACACAAGATGAGGATCACATAAGCCACGAGCAATCCACTAGAGTACCTTTTGGCTCTCTGTTGGGGAAAGGTCAAGAACCCCTCACAATCACCATGATTGGAGTCGGAGACAATCACCAACCTCCACTCAACGATCCTCACTGCTCCAAGTCGTCTAGGTGGCAGCAACCACCAAGAGTAACAAGTGAATCCCGTAGCGAAACACGAACACCAAGTGCCTCTAGATGCAAACACTCAAGCAATGCACTTGGATTCTCTCCCAATCTCACAAAGATAATGAATCAATGATGGAGATGAGTGGGAAGGCTTTGGCTAAGCTCACAAGGTTGTTATGTCAATATAAATGGCCAAGAGAGTGAGCTTGAGCCGGCCATGAGGCTTAAATAGAATCCCCCACAAAATAGAGTCGTTGTACCCCTTCACTAGGCACAACACGGGGTGACCGGATGCTCCGGTCATATTGACCGGACGCTGGACCTCAGCGTACGGTCACGCGATGTGTGCCACGTGTCCCCTCTCTTCAAATGTTGAGCACCCGATCTCAATGGTCAAGTGACGACCGGACGCAGCAGCTCAAAGTGACCAGACGCTGAACCCCAGCGTCCGGTCGTTTCCAGTAAGCATCCAGAGACGACTTTTCATGACCGCATCCAGCGTTCGGTCACTTGGCATTTCCCCTGTGCATGACCATGTTAGTGTGACTAGACATAGCCAGCCAGCGTCTGGTCGTTTCAGCGCCAGCGTCCGGTCGACGACCGACGCTGCGCTTCTTCTACTGCTACTGACCAGACGTGCCGGTCCTTCAGAGACCAGCGTCCAGTCACTTACCGTGACCTTCATCTTTTCAGTCTAGGGCGTCGATGAATTTCCTAACCCTTGCTCAAATGTGCCAACCACCAAGTGTATCACCTTGTGCACATGTGTTAGCATATTTTCACAAACAGTTTCAAGGGTGTTAGCACTCCACTAGATCCTATATGCATATGCAATGAGTTAGAGCATCTAGTGGCACTTTGATAACCGGATTTCGATATGAGTTTCACCCCTCTTAATAGTACAGCTATCGAACCTAAATGTGATCACACTCTCTAAGTGTCTTGATCACCAAAATAAAATAGCTCCTACCATTTATACATTTGCCTTGAGTCTTTTGTTTTTCTCTTTCTTCTTTTCATGTCCAAGCACTTGATCATCACTATGGCATCACCATCATCATGTCATGATCTTCATTTGCTTCACCACTTGGAATGTGCTACCTATCTCATGATCACTTGATAAACTAGGTTAGCACTTAAGGTTTTATCAATTCACCAAAACTAAACTAGAGCTTTTAGGGCCGACTCGCGACGAGCATCCAACATCTCAGCAATCATCTCGGCATAGGTCATCAGAGGCGATGGTGGTGGCAGCGAAGGACCAAGGAGTGGGGCCTCGTGGCTCTCCCCAGTTGGCATTGCCCTAATCATCGCCACTACCATTTTCGCCCTGGTCTTCAATAAGACCATGCCCCATCCCAATACTGGTGCTCCTACGACCAGACCTCAGGTTCATCTGTAAATAGATAGGAACCCATCGTTAGGGACCAAGCCTCCATACTTAGAAACAAACGGGTAGAGAGATGATAAGGGCCAATAAATGGTTACAAGCGAGAACTTTTCCTTAAGAGGTAAATCATTTCTCTTTATTTATTATCCTATCAATTTACTACCCAAATTATACTATAGGGGAGCTTAGTTTAAGCAAGATTCTATTTTCATGATGCATGGATCGACCTACTCAGTTCGCTCAAGCCAAAATATAGCGGCATTCGCATATAATTTTTTTTTGGCACAGCGCACACTCACTTCTTGTACGCAGAACGATTCTTACACAGCGTAAGTTAGTGTACCTGCAGAAGATTGATTAGATAAAACCAGTGCCACTATCCTAAATAGACCATATTACTAGGGCTTATACTTATTTACATAATTTATCGCATCCTACTTTTCGCAAAGCTTTTGTTGATCAAATTTTAGGTTTTGAAAAGAGTTTTTAAACTCGTAGACTCATTATTGGCTCTGATACCACCTGTGGCAGAACCGACCAAAATAACATGCTTTCGAAGGCGCTCGTCTTCCACTAGGCACTAAGCACCTCGAAAGTGAGCTACATCGGATAGTTTTGTTGAGCACACCCCAAGGGAGAACTCAAAACAATCCACGTTTTACATCCAGGATCCAATAATGAGTACAAGCTTACAATACTTAATCCTATTTCATATAACAAGAGTTCTTGGAAATCATTTATTACAATACCAGAGTTTAGAGTGCAATAATTAAACAACGGAATGAAAATAAACATCTAGCAAAAACGATACAAGGATCCGTCTATGCCCACCTAGAAGAATCCTCCATATAAGAGCTACTCCTCAAGTCGCACCTTCAACAGAGGTAAAATAAACCCTGAGTACACAATATACTCGCAAGACTTACCCGACTAGTGGGAAATAGTTTTTCCGACTCTCAAGGTTATGATAGACAATATGGGTTTGTTGTTTTCTTTTTGTTTGCAGAAAGCATTACTAATAGTTCATCCTTATAGTCATGTTTTATTAGCAGTTGTGATTACTTTATTAGCTAACCATTCTAGGTAAGCACCTGTTCTACTTTCAAGCAAGGGTTAAGCAATCAGAACCATTTCACCATATTTCATCTTCTAGTTCTTACTACGGTGCTAGACCATAGCCAAGTCATACTGTCTCACGAAAACAGTGATTCGTGAACCAATGTATCCCAGCTGGGTACCCCAAAACACATGCCTCGTTTGTACCCCAGACACAAACAAGACCAACCCAATCCACTCCTATCATGGGGTCCAGGTCCTCAGTCCAAACTTGGACTCCAAGCCCCCACACTTGAGACCTGGTCTCAACATGGTTCTTAGACCTCCACCTTTCCCTGCCTCCAATCAGTCGGTCCAAAAAGAGCTAGAATCCACGACAAGAGCATAACAAGCCTTTCCGCTCCCATAAGCAGGTATGTGTTTAGGATAATAAGTCTGTGACCCAACTACCATCCACAGCAACGAACGGTCCTTAATCGACATGAACAGGGAAAATGGTGTAGCCAAGCTAAGCCCCGTTGGCCACAGGACACAACCTATTACACCCACCAATACCCATACAATATCCCTGCCCTGTCTCTATTTTTCCTTTCATCATTTAATTATGAGAGTAATAATAATCCCCTATTGTGAGCAACGGTAGATTACTCACGCTACCAATGACCTAAGCATAGCATCTACTCGAACCTACACTAGTAAGACTCTTAGGACAGGTATATCATGCATGTGGTTTCCATAAAATTCCTTTAACGTAAATGCACAACACATATATATGAGGTGAATTATAAAATAGAGGTTATGCACCAGGACTTGCCTTGGGCAGGTGCGGTGTCAGCTGAGTCAGTCAGTGGCAGCTTCAGGACCTCCTATATGAGAATCTCCTCCTCATACTCCTTGACGATCTCCTCAAACTCGTGATCACCGGTGGTCACTGATCTCAGCCAATTTGTTCTCTACATGCATGCGATGATGATGCAACACTTAGTATTTAGGCAACAACTCTTAAAATAAGAATACGCATACTAAGCTACTAAGATAGCTCTAATGACTAAGATACAAAGCTAACTATCATTTTCATCAAGCAAAGTGTTGGGTTCAACTAACAAACCCTTAGCTTAGCAATTTAAGGATATATCTTTATTTCTACTAGTGATTTGATGTATATTGAAACAAAGAGCATTTAACTACCCTAATGCTTAGTCTATTCTAAAGCTACAAAAATTATAGTGAGCACATAATAATACAATGAAACTGCTATAAAAATTTTAGGATCAAAACTATCATCAATTCACCACAAAAATTCCTACAATAATTAACTTAATATTATTAAGCATTCTCAAATGATTAAATAGCTCCTAATGTCAGCACATATAAACATGAACTAAATACACCAATGGATATATCACAATTTTAGGACCCTAATAAAATTTGTTTCATAATTTTTGGACACCTACATGATTTTATATTAATTACCAAAGATCAGCTCAAAAATTAAATTAAAAACCATTACTAATTTCCTAGGAAAAAGAAAAATGAATCTCCCGCGCGGACCACACGCGTGGCCCGTGTGATGCAGCGCGTGCGCATTGGCCCACTGAAACAGCCCACGCGACGTCGGCCGCGTGTGAGACGGCCCACGGCAGGGGAATCCAGCGCGCGCTAGTGCTTTTGCAAAATAGACCTCGCACTTCTTCTAAATTACAACTAAGTCCTAATGCTATTTGTCCCTCTCTCAAATCTTCTCACTTAACCCCCTGGCATTCCTGGAATTCCCCCACGCGCACCCTCAGTGAGCGCGGCCGTGCTGTCCACCTAGGACCTACGCTGAGCCTCCTAACAGGTCGGTCACCATCTCTGACCCGAGCAGCTATGCTAAGCGGCGGTGCGGGGTGACAAGACTTGCTGGGGAAGGCTGCAGCTGCGTGCGGCCATCCGCGACACCGGTGCCACTGTTCTGACAAGCTAGGGAAGCTACAGACCTAATTGGTTAGCGCACGAGCATCTGGAGTCTACCGTGGACCAGGCCGAGGTGACTGTTGGAGCGAAGGATGACAGAGAAGGGCTGGCCATGTGCGGCGGCGCACCATGGTGGCACGGTCGCGTCAACAACGATGGGGAGGCGGTAGCGGTTTCACTGGCATGCACAAGGTGGAGAGGGAGGCAAGGCGAAACTAGTGGTGCAGGTGAATTGGCTTAGGAGGGATGGTAGGAGGGGTGCCCTCGTCCATGGCCGGACATGGCCTTATCGGCATGGTGGTGGGAAAAATGCCAAATTGGAGCTCGACCCGGTGGGGTGGGGTCGGGCAGCAAGAGGACTTGATGGCGAAGACAAAGGCGCGTGGAATTGAAAGGAGATGACCACTCACTTGTCAATTGCGTGGGGCGCGACTCCGACAGTGGCAACAGAGAGAGAGAGATAGGCCGGTAGGTGGCACAGCACGGCCTCGCCTTGGCGGGACGTGCTTGGCGCGATCGGGAAGGCATGCACACAGACACAAAGGACAAGCGCGCACGTCCCCGACCGGCCATGGCCCACGCGGTGCAGCGCCATAAATGGCAAGGCAACGGCGAGCACGGCCACATGCGCGCGGTAGTGGTGGCGTCGAATAGGGCCAGCAGTGGCGTAGAGGTGTAGAGAGAAGCACGGACATTACGGTGAGGCGACGGTACTGGCAGCAACTGCATCATGGCATGGGGTGGGTCGATAGTGCGGTACCACAGCGGGACAGCTAGTAGCGCCGCATGGCCACGCAAGCAGCAGCAGCTGTGGCTCCACGCGGTAGAGGCCAGTGGCGACCAGGCCAGATGCAGCCGTGGCCGGCCACACACGGTAGCACGCACACGCGCGAGCGACCAGCGCGGCGACGGCGTGTGCCCGAGCGTGGTGACTGCGTCCACCCGGCCAACCAACACAAGAACGTGTCGTGCACGCATTTTAAAGCACCTATAATAACTAAACAGTTGCTTCTAGACCTAAACCATGTTCACCATGCTTAAGATGGCATATGAGGCTACCAAACCGAGCTAAAACATAACACCTATTCTTAACCTAATTTTGCAAAATAAATTGCCAAACATGGCATTGTCTAGGTGTCTATATACTTAAAAATCTTCTCTGAGCTGAATTTGATTCCAAGTTGCATTTCTAGGCTATTAGAAATGTTGGCTATCACTGTTATTTTTCCACAGCAAGTATTTCATTGTCATCTACAAAGTTAGTATTCCAAACTTTATTTAGCGCCACATATATGTTCTATAGCATTTTTATTCAATAAAAATTAGTTTGAAACCCTACTTGATACATATGAGTAATGGAATAGGTTATCATTTAACATTTTTATTGATCATCTGAAGTTACAAAAATATTATCTACACATTCCATCACATACATTATCACATAAATATGATGCTCATGACATGATTTAGTAGTTGTTTAGAGCATAACACCGAGGGTGTTACAATTGTACGGTGCTCGGAGAAGGTTTTGTGTGGGGATATTGAGCTAGTCCTTGTCGGAGGAAGGCAAAGAGCATCTCTAAAAGCCTAGTTTGGTTTTGGTAATTGAGTGCCAACCATGTGGACTGATGCTTTCACTTAATATGTTTGGCTAGAGTCCACTTAATGATTGATGAACAAGCCATAGGAGGTAATGGAGATGGAGATCATGATCACACATGCAAAAGTTCTTCAAATAGTGAGAAGATGGAGCAAAACAAGCCACAAGGCAAAGGTATATAATAGGGTTTAGCTTTTGCCAAGCAAGGTGCAATAGAGTGCACAGTTGTCGTACTATAATGAGGGAAAAGTTTTACTTGCAATGGTCATCTAGTGCTACTAAGTGTGAGTTTCATTTGCATTTGCATTGTGCTTAGTGACGTGGTGAGATGCATGAAAAAACCCTAGAAATTCTTTGTCAAAAGCTAACTCTAGTGCTCAACTTGTTTTGGTTCCCTTGGAAAAGTTAGCACTTAATATAAAAAGGAGAAGCTTCAAGTGCTTGAAGGGCTGCTGCTAGAGCCTAGTGCTAGGCCGGAATTTCTGGCTCAGCCGATCTGTTTTCTCGGCTAGAGGACCCTTTGTTGAGTATGTTACTGATCCGACAATTGTGCTAGGCCGCTGAAAGCTCTAGTTTGGTTTTGGTTAATTGATGAAACCCTAAGTGCTAACCTAGTTTATCAAGATGATTATGAGATAGGTAGCACTACTCCAAGTGATGAAGCAATGGCGAAGATCATGACAATGGTGATGGCATGGTGATGGTCAAATGCTTAAACTTGGAAAAGAAGAAAGAGAAAAACAAAAGGCTCAAGGCAAAGGTATAAAATGTAGGAGCCATTTTGTTTTAGTGATCAAGACACTTAGTGAGTGTGATCACATTTAGGATAGATAGTTGTACTATTAAGAGGAGTGAAACTCGTATCGGAATACGGTTATCAAAGTGCCACTAGATGCTCTAACTCATTGCATATGCATTTAGGATCTAGTAGAGTGCTAACACCCTTGAAAATGTTTATGAAAATATGCTAACACTTGTGCACAAGGTGATACACTTGGTGGTGTTGGCACAACTACAAAGGAGGTGGTGTTTGCAGGGTTGAGATGGGTTTGGGAGAGAAAATGAAATGCCTATTTTCTATTGCGCCGGATGCAAAATTCTTAGTGGTTGGCACATTTGAACAAGGGTGAAGAAGTTAGAGTTGAAATAGAGTTGATCGAAATGATGCTGGCGTCGGTCTACTGACCGAACGCTGGGTCACTCAGCGATCAGACGCTGAAAGGCTACGTCCAGTCGAGCTGTCAGACGGCACAGTGGCTAGGGTATTGCACCGGACGCTGGTCTATGTCCGGTCAAGGTGGACCGGACACGTCCGGTTGAAAAAAATGCCTCAGGGAGCTTACTGGAAATGACCGGACGCTGGGGCTTCAGCGTCCGATCAGTTTTACCAGAGCATCCGGTCAGCTTCGTAGCCATTGAAATCTGATGAACAGCGTTTGAAGCTGGTGACACGTGGCGTCCATCGGGCGACCGGACGCTGAGGGCCAGCGTCCGGTCAGTATGACCGGAGCGTCCGGTCAGAGCGTGTTTTGCCCAGTGAAGGGGTATAACGGCTCTATTTGATTGGGGCTCTATTTATAGCCCCATGGCCAGCTCAAGGGTAGACTCTTGCACATTTTCATTAACATAGCATCCTTGTGAGCTTAGCCAAAGCCCTCCCACTCATCTCCATCATTGATCCATCATCATTGTGAGATTGGGAGAGAATCCAAGTGCATTGCTTGAGTGATTGCATCTAGTGGCACTTGGTATTCGTGTTGCGCTGTGGATTTCGCTTGTTTCTCTTGGTGGTTGCCACCACCTAGACGGTTGGAGCAGCGGTGGAGGATCGGCACGAGTCGGTGATTGTCTGTGGCCACCTTCGGTGATTGTGAGGGGAGTTGTACCTTCCCCGGCAGAGTGCCGAAAGGTAACTTTAGTAAATTGCTCATGTCATTGAGTTACCTCACTTGTGGGTCAGTTCTTGCAGTGTCCTATCGTGTGGACGAGGTTTGTGAAACACCTCTTAGCCGCCGAACCATCAAGTGTTGGTCGACACAACGAGGACTAGCGTGTTGGCAAACACGTGAACCTCAGGGAGAAAAATTGATTGTCTCTTGTTATTTGCATTCTCCCAGTGATTGGCTTGATCTTCATCTTGTGATTGGTTCATCCCCTACACGGCGGTATAATTACCCTACTTACTTGTTTACATTCTTGCAAACTAGTTGATACAAGCTCTTTAGTGTAATTAGAATTGAGAGCTTGCTTTGTTATTTACATTCATCTAGTTGAGCTCTTTAGACTAGCAAGTTTGTGTGCCTAAGTAATCATTGCAACTAGAATTGTTGGATAGGTGGCTTGCAACCCTTATAGAGCTAGAGCAAGTTTGCATTACACTATTTGTCATACTAATCAAATTGCTCTAGTTAATTTGTAGATTTTTAAATAGGCTATTCACCCCCCCTCTAGCCATATTAGAACCTTTCAGCCGCCTCGGCATTTTCGGAGGGAGAGAGGGAGGGAGAGAGAGACAGCATGTGAGCTACTGCCAGGCACGTGGCCCTGTCCTAGAAATTGGGCCAACCTGCACTGATATTTTCAATGTGGGCTGAGTAGGGGTGCGCGGACCTTGTGTGGGCCGTTGATCGAGCGCGCGTTAAGGGTCTACACCAGAATTTTTGGGCCGGCTGGCCAGAAATTTCGCTATGAGGGCACGTGCTAACATTGTTGTTGACCAACCATGAGGGCCGCACGTCAGTGAGTGTAACAACTAGGGCATTCATTCTTGTGACTGTTGGAGCTGGTTGGGACGCCCTAGAATTTTCCTTGGGCCAGAAATTTTGTGGTGAGGTGTGCGCCTGGGCCAAAAGGCCGAGAGGAGGGGCTATCGGTTGGGTGTGGATAAGGCCACTCCCTCCTCCTTGTCTCTCACTCTCTTCCCCCATTTCCAAAAAAGACATTGAGATTCAAAAAAGTGCCTGTGTTTTTCCTCCTCTCCTCTCTCTCTCAAATGTTGGTGCAAACCCTAGTGAGAGATTGAGTATTCTAGTGGTTGATCTTGAGAGCTTGAAGAACACCTCCTCCCTCTCTAAAATTGGTGCTCATTTGTGTGAGAGGTTGGAAACCCTAGTACTTGCATTTGAGAGTTGCATTTGGTGGCACTAGGCAGGGGCGAAGCTATGCTTTGCTGTCAGGGTTAGTTGACCCTAGTGAATTTATGCAAACTAAGTGAGAATTACTGTTTTGCACTGTTCTCTAAAAGCAAAGACCCCAGTGTGAATTACACCTGACCCCATCACCATTTTGGCCTGGCTACACCATTGGCACTAGGTAATCTTTGTGATTAGGGATTTTTGGTTACTCTTGGTGATTATCGTCACCTAGCTTGGTGCTTGTGGTGGACCATGGAGAAAATCTTGGTGATTGTTTGTGTCTCTGGTCTTTAGCAATTGTGAGGGCTTTGTGCTCGTCCCTGCACGAGATTTGCCAAGAGCAACTATAGTGACATCAATCCAGGTTTGGAGAGTTCCCTAGTGTTCTACTAGCATTCTAAGTGAAGTGGTGAACTTGGGATCCATCTCAATAGACCTCGGGGAAAAGTCATTGTGTCACTTGCCCCGTTAGTTTGCATTCTCAACACTTGCAATTCGTGACCGTTGTGAGGGTCGGACCCTGACACAATGGTCTGGCGGTGTAGGCGTCGGACGGTCCGACGGTGGCCAAAAAAGCCTACGTGCCTCCAACGGCTACATCTTACATTTAGGGCTATAAATAACCAACCAAATGAAGTGCGAGCTCAAGGAAGACTTGTGTGAGTTGAGACTCATCTCTAGTTGCTCTAGCCACCAAAGTGTTTAGTGATACACCGTGATTAGCGTAGGTGCTTTGTGAAGTGCTTATGTTAGTTAGACCCCCGCTTTAGCACTTACTCTAGGTTTAGGCCTAGTGTTTACTGAGGTTTGTATACCTCTTGATCATAAGGTGCTTGCACGCATCGTGCTTGTACTCGGAGTTGCTTCTAGTCTTGTGAGACCACACCAACCGTATTTGTGGTGTGACCACCACCGTGTACCGGAGGAAACGAGGCCTACGGTTCGGCTGAAAGCTCGATTGTGAAGACTGGTGGGGTGTAGTCCAGGAGAGGCATTCTAGAGACCCACTTGCGCATGAGAAAAGGCCCGGTGCTATCCATAGAGTTACCTGACTAGGAGCTTGGCCCTTGTGAGAGGCTCCAACGAGGACTAGAGAGAAGCTTGTACGCTTCTCAATACCTTGATAAAAACACCAGCGGCGTCGAATGGGAGTTTGCATCTCTGTCGCCCTTTTACCTTCCGCATTTACATTGTGTACCTTGGTTGTATGCTTTACCATCCTAGCTTACTTGATAGGTTTGGAACCTAGGTTGCATGACTCTTTTGCGGTAGAGATAGCAACACTCCTAGCAAAACCATAGTTGCACATCTAGATAGTTTATCTTTGCATAGGTTTTGCTTAGGTTGAAATTAGAGGCCATAGTTTAGAAATAGTTTTTAAGTTGTCTAATGCACCCCCTTAGGTGTCAACCCTCACCTTCAAGCACATTAAGTTAGCATTTTTCAAATGATTTTCAACTTTTTCACTTGCTTCTCACCACATCACTAACTCTAATGCACATGCATTGTTAGTCCTCACCTAGTGGCATTAGACAATTACAATTACTTTAGAGCTCCCATCTTTATAGTACGGTTACCTATTCTAAATCCGATCATGTCCTCTATTGCACCTTGGCCTACAAAAGCAAAGCCCTGTCGATATACCTTTGCCTTCGGCCTTGGTTTCCATCTCTTCTCCGAGGTTGAGCACTTGCTTATGGCCACGATCATGGTCTCCACTGTCTCCTAGCCTTGCACCTAACTCAATCATATTTATTGAAAACATTAGTTTAATATTTGTCACTCAATTATCAAAATCAAATTAGGGCTTCTAGGAAGATGCATACCGGTGACGACAAGAGAGCGTACATAACGCAGCTGCCAAAATGCATGCACATATTTTTAAATTCAAGAGATTACCCGACGCTCCTTTCGTTTTAAATTGTAATGTATTCTACCTTGTTTTATGTCTTTTACTATATATATTAGACATAATGTATATCTAGGTATTACCTTCGTCCCTAAAATAATACAATTATAGCACAGTATCACATTTTAGTACCTTAAGTTTAATCAATTATAGATAAAAAGTATCTATATTTATGATATCAAATAAAAACTATCAGATTAATTACGAAATGTATTTTTATAATAAATTAATTTAAAGACATAACTATGAATATTATTCATTAAAAATTTAATCAAACGTGAACTACTTTTTATGGCACGTAACCCATAGTTGCATAGCAAACCTATATAAATAGAAAAATCAGAAGACTTACAGTTGAGAAAGGAGGAAGTACTTACTATTTGTAAAGTCATACAGTTAGTCTGTTATTTTTCTTTTTATTGAAAATTAGGTTGTTTTATACAGCTCTAGGAGATGCTCCAGCTAAAGCTCGTCCTCAACTAGGCTAATTGTCAGCTTTGTGTCTGTGCCAGCACTAAGTTCAGCAGTTAGTTGCCTTCTCGCTGCTCGCTGCCAGAAGGCATCGACGGCTATTCCACAATATGCATCCATCCACAGAAAATAAGGAAACGACACTGCGGTATATTTATCCATAAACAGGACGACCAAATCCAGAGCACCGTACAACCCAGTCCATTTGTATGGTTTGGATAGAGCATCCTGAATCTGAACATTTTATTCATGGGACCTGACTCCACACATAATCACACAGCACATAAAGTGGGGAATGGCTCAAGCAGATCCGAGGAAACGGCCCATCCAAGAAGAGAAGCGAGACCAGGCCAGGTCGACGGCTTCCTGGTTCTCATCAGTCAGACCCATCCCCTTCTTCCTCTTTAGGGCCTCAGGCGAAGTGTTCATGAAGGCATGTGAACATCCAGGGTATATGTGAACTTCATATGGTATCCCTGAAGATTTGAGCTTCTCCTCCAGGGACTTGGCTGCCTGAAACATCATATAAGATAGTAGTGTTAGATTCAAAGAATCCAATATACACATCATATGCCCTTCCTGTATTTTATGTTTGTTTGAGTAGTTATCAAGTAGAGAGACAATTTGGGAGCACCAGATACAAAACTAACAGGCAGATATCGTACACAACCATGTTTCTACTTACTGCTATTACTAACACATAATGAGAAATATTAGTGATCCACCAAATGCTAGGCACATAACATTATAAAAGATTGCCATGAAGGCTACAACACTGACTTCACTCTTGCCCAGGCCTTGTTCACATGAAGAGTGAGATCTGGGCAATCCCAGTTTTCATGTAAATTTTCAGGCCTAATTATGAGTTTGCCCTCATGGAAATGTCTCCTAAAGAGATGCTGATGGTAATGACTACAGATGATGAAGTATATATATAAAAGATGAACCAAATGGCATGGTGGCAAACACTGAAACTACTAATTCCTTGCTCCAGCTTGGGTCTATTATAGTAAAGCTATCCCTAGTAGCGAGAAGCTCTTTATAGGAGATGATCTTAATGGCCATGTAGGTACATCAAGTGCAGGTTTCGAGACGGTTCATGGGGGTTTCAGATATGGTAGTAGGAACCAGGAGGGAGAGGAAGTCTTAGAATTCGCCATAGCTTTTGATCTGATGATAGCTAACACTTTCTTCCGTAAGAGATAGTCCCATTTAGTGACATTTAGTAGCGGCCAATGCTCTAGTCAAATCGACTTTGTCTTTACAAGAAGGAGGGATAAACGAACATGTGTGGACTATAAGGTGATACCAGAAGAATGTGTGGTCGCTCAACACAAGCTGGTGGTGGCTGACTTTCGCTTTCTGGTGCAAGCTTGTGGGAACAAACAAGCTAGGGTTGCTAGAACGAAGTGGTGGAAATTAGAAGGGAAGGCATCAAAGGTCTTTAAAGAAAAGGTCATTGAAGAGGACCCTTGGAATGATGAAGGCAATGCAAACAGTATGTGGGAGAAGATAGCAACATGCATTCGGAAGGTTGCTTCAGAGGTGCTTAGAGTGACCAAAGGGAGCAGATGCGACTCGAAAGACACTTGGTGGTGGAATGAAGATGTGCAAAAGGCTATTAAGGAAAAGGAGTGCTATAAGCTCTTGTATCATGGCAGGTGTGCAAACAACATAGAGAAGTATAAGGTGGCAAAGAAGACTGCAAAACGAGCGGTGAGTGAGGCAAAGGGGCGGGCCTATGAGGACCTTTACCGACATTTGAATACGAATGAAGGAGAGGACATTTATAGGATGGCTAGGGCTCGCGATAGGAAGAGAAGGGACTTCAACCAAGTCAAGTGCATAAAGGATGAGAGGGAGCAGCTCTTGGTGAAGAAGGATGAGATCAGACATAGATGACAAGAGTATTTTGATAAATTGTTCAATGGTGAGAACGAGAACACCACTGTTCAGCTGGACGACTCGTTTGATGACACTAACAGGCGCTTTGTGCAGAGGATTCAAGAATCGAAAGTCAGAGAAGCCTTGAAAAGGATGAAAGGGGGCAAAGCGATGGGCCCTGATGGTATCCCAATCAAGGTGTGGAGATGTCTCAGGGATATAGCTATAGTATGGCTAACCAAGATGTTCAACAATATCTTTCGATCGAACAAGATGCCTGAGGAGTGGAGAAGCATATTCGTACCAATCTACAAGAACAAGAGAGATATCCAAGGTTGTACTAATTATCGGGGATTTAAGTTGATGAGCTACACTATGAAGTTATGGGAGAGAGTCATCGAGCAGCACCTGCGAGGAACGACACATATATCAACAAATCAATTTGGTTTCATGCCCGGAAGGTCAACCACAGAAGCAATCTTCTTAATAAGACAAGTTATGGAGCGGTTTAGAGAGCAGAAGGACCTTCACTTGGTTTTCATTGACTTAGAGAAGGTTTATGACAAGATACCAAGAAATGTTATGTGGTGGTCTTTGAACAAACATAAAGTCCCATCAAAGTACGTGACCCTCATCAAGGACATGTACAACAATATTATAACTAGTGTTCGAACAAACGATGGTAACACAGATTACTTCCCGATTAAAATTGGACTTCATCAAGGGTCAGCCTTAAGCCCGTATCTCTTTGCCTTGGTAATGGATGAGGTTACCAGGAACATACAAGAAGATATCCCTTGGTGTATGTTGTTCGCTGATGATATAGTATTAGTGGATGAAAGCCAGCCAGGAGTAAATAGGAAACTAGAGTTATGGCGACAGACCCTTGAGTCTAAAGGTTTTAGATTGAGCAAAACTAAAACCAAATACATGAGATGCGACTTTGGCATACATGAGATGCGACTTTGGCGGAGTTGTACAGGAGGAGGGAGATGTGAGTTTGGAAGGTCAAGTAGTGCCTAAGAAGGATACCTTTCGGTATCTGGGATCGATGCTACAGAGGGATGAAGATATTGATGCGGACGTTAGCCATAGAATCAAAGCAGGGTGGATCAAGTGGCGACAAGCTTCTGGCATTCTCTGTGACAAGAGGGTACCACAAAAGCTAAAAGGCAAGTTCTATAGAACGGTAATTAGACCGGTTATATTGTATGAAGTAGAATGTTGGCCTACAAAGATTCGACATGTTCAACAACTGAGTGTTGTAGAAATACGTATGTTGCGATGGATTTGCGGTCACACAAGAATGGACCGAGTTCGAAACGATGATATACGTGATCGTCCTAAAGGTAGCACCAATTGAAGAAAAGCTTATCCAACATCGGTTGAGGTGGTTTGGCCATGTCCAAAGGAGACCTCCAGAGACACCATTGTGGAGTCCTAAGCCAAGCTAATAATATGAGAGGTAGAGGAAGACCGAAATTGATATGGGAGAGGCAATAAAAAGATATTTGAAAGCTTGAGATATACCTAGAGATCTATGTTTGAATAGGAGTACTTGGAAAGCAGCTATTGAAGTGTCTGAACCGTGACTTGGGGCTCTTGGTGGGTTTCAACTCTAGCATACCCCAACTTGCTTGGGACTGAAAGGCTATGTTGTTGTTGTTGATAAAAACTAATTTTATGAAACCTGGTGTGTGTTGCTCTTGTAGTGTAGTCATGATTCTATCATGGGGGCAGTGCAATCCCAAGGTTCATCAACATTTGCCACATGAAGCATAGAAAATAATCTACTTTCTAATCAAAAGGAACTTGGATATGGACAACAGTTGAGCTAAATAGAGACAACAATAAGAGCTAAATAGCAGCATCAATCGGTGAAAAGTATGCATTGTGAAAAACAAAAATACAAAACAGAAAGGGAAATCATGTATATTTGGCAAATGCCGTAGCAACAGAGATAAGTGACTTGTGAGGTATAGCCTTACAGTGACATCTGAAAAACCAACAAAACTGTCATGCTCCCCGAAATGAGCCTGTATAGGAGCCTTAGCCTTAGAAGGATCAGCAAGCTCAGAAGATGGTGTCCCATAGAAAGCAACAACAGCATCAACCTCTGGGACTAAAACTCCACTTGCAATTGATAAAGCACCTCCCATGCAATAGCCAGTAACACCAACCTAGTTACAAAAAGATGGAAAAGAAGGTTATCAACTTCTGATTAGTGTATATGTATGATGCTGTGCGTGTTAATCACTACTCCCTCCGTCTCATGATAGTAGGCATAACTGTTTTTCTTACTACTCCCAGGATACAGGGCGCTTGCTCGGCTTGCATGCAGAAATTACTGCTGCTGGTTGTTGGACTAGTACTACTCCCGTCTCGTTAGCGCACGTCAGTTAGAGTTGACAGGGAGAAAATTTCCATGCGCATGCATGCGCGTGGGCCAGACAATTTGGTTAATGGTGACGTTTCCTGCAATTATATTTGGAGGTGGAAGTGAAGAGGCAGCATTTATTTAGAAATGGAACTGAAGAGACTCATGCGGTAATTAGATGCTCCTTGGTCTTAGCGTTTTTTGAGTTGCGCCTACTATCCTGAGACGGAGGGAGTATAAAATAATACTGTATGGGTTATACCTTTATTCATGTTGTACTGGTTATGGTTAGACTGCTCTATAGCACAAATTCTGTGCGGGGCACAAAATCCTATTCTAAATGTTTTTGGATCAGCAGTTCCTGCAAACTTTCAGGCACATGAAATGCCTTAGTTATTCAGACAAGTTTACACTGATTTTGTTTCATGAATTTGTTACTCACTAGTCAGTAGCCTTGAGTCCTTAACACAATTAGGTAATTTGCACCGTGCATTAATCAGGCTAATCCTGATCCACGGATCCTATACTGTAGATGGAAATTCTTAAGCACACTATAAGGAGATTCAGGACCACAAAATATCTCAGAAAATAGAATTTTGCGGTACAAGTTTATCATTAGCCTTTGTTCTTTTTATGCATGGAGATCTACTCATAAAGCTTGAAAAGAAGATAACATAAGAGATTTGATTTTTGAGTATTTTTCTAGTATGGAAAAGTAAATGTTTTTAGTTGTTAGTAATCTGCTTCAAAAACAACACGTTTGGATGGCCAAGCCAGTAAACTGTAGGATTAACATAATGTTAATCAAGTGAAATACACCCCTTTTATTCAAGTCTACAAGACCTTGAATAAGAGCACCATATCTTTCCTGTAAAGAAAAGAAACACCCAAGGTAGCTGTATAATTGTAAGCCTAATCTATTCTTTTCAACAAGAGGATTGGAGACTTTTGGAGTTTAATATCATCCGGGGGCCAATCATGGGTTCTTTCACAAGAAAGGACCCTAGTATGGTGCTAGTGATAGATTCACAACAGTTAGTTCATTGAAACGATTTCCATGTAAGAATATATAACATACGATAACAGAAAATACAGACAGCAAATGACTAAGCAGAACAAAATAAAGAAACTCCTACCTTGGGTGATCCATTTGACTTCAGCCATTTAACTGAAGCCTGAATATCCTTGACTGCACCCTGCCAGTCGAGACCCTCCATCAGATGCTGTGCCTCAGCAACATCAAGAGCAACTTTTCCACTGGTATAAACTGATAAGGGAAAAGAACATGTCAAGAGACGAAGTTCTTGGCCAAGTCACTATATTATAAGCAAGTATTGACATCTTAAGAAGCATTCATTTTATATGCTCAAGTGATAAACAGGTGGCAACACAAGATATGATCATACTCTGGAATGAGTGCTCTGTATCCTCCACCAAGTTGGGAAATGTGGATCGCATGGTTCTTTATCTCATAGTCAACTCCCCACCATTCTTGCAAAACCACAATTCCAGGAGCATTTTCTTTGCCAACAACATAGGCATCAAAAGTCTACAGGTAAGAGGTTACATTTGAATATGAGATAAACTGACCAAAGCAATAGAACTTGTTAGAACTGTATATGTAGCGTCTCAGGAAAACTTGTTATACATATAGACTTTTTGCTCACAGAAAAAAAAAAAGAAGCGAAAGCATCCTTATCTAGCAATTCTTTTAGTATTCAAATTTTGGTAACAAGACAGCCATGTCGGGAGCTCCAAGCTCCAAGCTCCAAGCCAGCTGCACATGTCACCAAGACAAAAGCTAAGCTTTGCTACACTGTTTGCACCAAATTATCTGGCTGAAATCACATCTCCCTTATTTTTGCTATTTATACTCTGACCCTTTCATCTAGGATAGGATAAGGTCATAAGTTATACCAGAGAATCAATTTCGTATATAAATCTATGAAAATCTAAGATATAGCATTCCATACATCACGTAGATCTTATTACTGAAATTCAAAGTTATTCCAATCACATTGAAGTCAATTAGGTAATAAATAGTTGGCCAATCATTGAAGGACTAATGGTGTTTCTATTTCATTATAGGGCAAGTAAATATAAAAATGCGACGAAGTCAAAAATAAGATAGAAATCTGAAATAGTCAAGGTCAAAAATAGTGATTCTGTAAAATCCTCAATAAATCCGGGTTTCCTGGTAGTTTACTATAATACTGTAAGGCTGTACATAGTATAGAAAATTAGCAGACGAACAAACATAGCAAAATCCAAAATTGAACTAAGCTGATAGGTAAGCATCTCCAAGAGTTTCCAAAACCTACTCCCAATCTAGATTTTTTTAGTAAGATTGAAAAAAAACTGCTCTCCAACAACTCCCTATCTCAACTCCCAATCTTTCCGCACTTGGGAAAATCGATCCAATCGCGCGGTGTGCACGTGTATCAACGTGCCAATTTGGAGGTGGAAGGATTTGAGAAGAATAAAGAGTAAGAGATAAAGAAAGTATAAAAGTGTTGTGATTTAGAAATAGTTCGGGATTTCCGATGCAAAATTTTCTTCTATATTTTAGGAGCAAGGTTCTACGAACTATTGGAGGAGAAGCCAACGAATATGCTCTGAACATGTTTTAGCCACTTCTAAAACTCATTGATTTACCAACTAATTTTTAAGACAGTAAATAACAGAATTGGATTCAACTAGTTTCCTAGCAACGTAGCAATTCCCTTACGGGTATTCTGTTGACACCATTTTTTTTTGAGTAAATTGCACGGCCGGTCCTTAAAATATTGGGCAGGTTTCATCTAAGTCCCCAAACTACGAAATCGCACGTTTGACTCCTCAATGTATCTAAGTGATTTCATCCAGGTCCAAAATAAACACGAGGAAGGTTAGAAGGTGATGTGGTCGTCCAAGTGGTTAGCCACGTACCCGTGGGCTCGAGGCGCACTCGCCCAGCAAGCCATGGCCGCCGCCGGCAGCGACAGCATCGCCACCAGCCGCGCTGGCCGCGGCAACCCTGGTCTACATCGCGCTCGACCTCCTCGCCTCGTGGCCACCTCTCCTCTGTTGTTCCTCTGGCCAGACGCCGCCCTACCCCGTCCCGACGCCCCACGCACGCGAGCGCTACCCCAGCGCCTCCGCGTACGCGCGGCCGCGTGATCCGGCGCCTCCGTGGCTGACCCTGTCTCACGGTGCCAGTGGTCGAGCGAGGGGAGGCTTGGCGGTGGAACGCGGCGCAGCAAGAGCTCGCTCGGCCATGGCGGACCGCAGCGGCGAGATTCCAAAATTCATCACTCGTAGTGGATGGTTTGCAACGGGGTCACTTCCAGGGGCTACACGATAACTGGGCGCAGCTATGTGTGCGAGGAATTGGAGCGGGAGGCCTCGAGTTGCACGAATTTGGAAACGGGGAGGTGGCGGTGTTTACCGGCGTCCATGGCGGTGACGGGGGCCACGAGTTTCTGGCTCGGTCAAGGCCAGCCAAGCTAAGAGAGCGTGCCAGCGTGGGTGCAGATGGGCCAGACGTCGTTGGCCGTTGGTCGTCGCGTAGTGACCGAACGGAGCGGAATATGCCTCGGCGAGGGGCGCACGCAGCGCTGCCTCATCGGCTCGGCCTGGCGCGACACACAGGATGGCGGCAGCTGCTTTTTGCAGCGGCGCGGGGGGCAGCGGCGCTCACAGGCGGCCAGCGAGCAGGCAGGGCGGGCAGCATGCAGGAGCGGCAGCGGCAACGCGCGAACGCGGCAGCAGCGGCACGCGAGGCAGGGTCAGCCTCAGCCACCGAGGCGCCGAAGCACGCGGCCGCGCGTACGCGGAGGCGTTGGGGTAGCGCTCGCGTGCGAGGGGGTCGAGCGCGATGTGGGCCAGGGTCGCCGCGGCCAGCGGTGGCCAGCGGCGAGGCTGTCACTGCCGGCGGTGGCCATGGCCGGCTGGACGGGCAGGCCTTGATCCCACGGGTACGTGGCTGACCATGTGGACAACTTTGTCAACTTCTAACCCTCCTCGTATCTATTTTGGACCTATATGGGATCACTTAAATACATTAAGGAGCAAAACGTGTGATTTCGTACTTTAGGGACCCAAATGAAACTCGCCCGGGTATTCTGTCGACACCATAACCACATGTGTTGCCCTTTTATCTTTTGCAAAGGAAAAAAAACATGTTCCTTCCATAGACAAAAGAAAAGGCAAAGGAGAAAGCAGAGGAACCAAGAAAATAAGCCAAAGTTGAAGAGGAA
Source organism: Miscanthus floridulus (assembly GCF_019320115.1). Lineage (NCBI taxonomy): Eukaryota > Viridiplantae > Streptophyta > Magnoliopsida > Poales > Poaceae > Miscanthus > Miscanthus floridulus. The sequence goes on along the minus strand of NC_089585.1, from coordinate 66,814,862 downwards.
GAGGACAGGGAAGAATGATAAAAGAATCCATGCAAGTAAAAAAAAAGGATTATGTACGAAAATCATAAAATCGATTGATCATGCATAAGACAGCCCACCCACAAACACTCAATTCATCTCATTATTACAGAGAAACTAACTATCATTTGAGCTTCCTAAACGAAATCGAACGTAATTGGGAGAACCCTCAATGCCTGGCAGTCGACGCCAAATGCAAGTCGGATTCGAATGAAGAGTAGGTGGATTAAATGGAGGAAGGGCACCATAAACCCTGGAAGAGCCCTTTCGGTCGAACGGGCTGTGTGCGCGAAGAGACGGAGGGGAGAGGGGGGACGGGAGTGAAAGAAAAGGGTAACGTACGGTGTCCTCGCGCTGGATCTGGATCTTCTGGAACGGGGCGGTCGAGGAGTCGGTGGCCATGGCGGCGCAGGGGTGCTGGAGGCGGACGAGAGGGGAGCACGAGCGCAACGGGTTGGTGGTGCTGAAGAGTAAGGCGGAGGAGGCGCGGCGGAGCAGGTGCGCTGTGGCCAACCCTTTCCCTCCTAGTCCTGACTCCTGACCTTGCTCCCGCAGGCCCGCACCGCACTGCACCTAATCCAGGCTAGTTGCGTAATTTTTTCTTTTTTTCATTTTTTATCGATATATATTCCCTCCTCGTCTCGAAAAATATAACTCAGCACGGAGTTAAAGTAATTTAAATTTAGCCAATTACATATAAAAATATAAATAGTTATGTCATTAAATAAGTATTATTGAATTTATAATTAGATATATTTTATAATATATTTATTGTGCATTAAAAAAATTAATATTTTTATTTATATACTATTTGGTTAAACTTTGAACACTTTAATCGAGAATGTGTCTAAATTTGTATTCCTTTCAAGACAGAAGTAGTAGCTGTTTAAAAATCTTTGCCACACCATTTTATATCTTTACAACTTTAACTAATTAGTATTTCTCATATCTTAGTTAGTAGAGTATGTTTATAGAGCTTTTCGTTTATGATATGCAATAAGGACTTTCATTGCGGTATTTCTAAGAGTTATATAGAATAAAATGAAATGTGGTTGAAACATCTATTTTCAATGGAAAGATTCATTCTACGGTTTTATAAAAATTTAATTTGATGACTCGTATAGAGTCGATAACCATGCCAAAAGAGTTTCATTTTCATGAAACTTAATTCTTCTCTCTCTTCTAAAAAATATTGCCACATCATAACAAATGTTTATGTCACGGCTTATTAAATACAAATCAAACTCTGATGAAGCTAACAAGAGTGGATGAACTCATTGATCCGAACACAGGTGGTTGGGACGAACAGTTGGTACGTGATACTTTCTAGAAAGAGGAAGCCGATGCTATTTTGACAATCCCAAACGAAGAAGCCATGCTGAATTGGCTAGCTTGGCACTTCGATTCAAAGGGTCTTTTCTCTGTAAAATCGACATACAAGCTTGTTGTACAGATTAGCGACAACGAGGTTGGGCGGACAGCTGGGACGTCTGCGGAGTGGAGCTTAGCGAAATTTCAATGCCCTTGGCACAAAATATGGTGGCTGAAAGTGCCAAACAAGGTCCAAATGTTTTTTTTTGGCGTTTCGTCCACAACAGCCTACCAGTTCGGAATAACTAAAAAGAAGTAGCAAAACCGAAACAATCTGTTCGATGTGCAATAGATTGGACGAAGACTACGACCACCTCTTTTTTATTGCAAAAGGCCCGGGAGTGTTGGCATGCATTTGGAGGAGGTGCGGTGCAGTCCGGGGAAGGAAGTAGCTCTAAAGATATGGGCAATGTAACTAGATCTTCAACTGGAAATTGTGGTATGGCTTTGGAGGTGGTGGATGGCGAGGAATAGGGCAAATGCGGGAGAAAAGGGTGCAGAGTTGCTGGGGAGGTGTGCAACCCAGTGCAATACCATTTGAATGAGTTTGCAAAATTGAAAGGCTCAAACAAGCCCCGAAGTCAGGTTTCGCAACCAAAGTGAAAGTGTAACACCCTAAAATTCTCTTATTTGGAAATAGAGCTAAAATAATTTAATTCGGATTTTTTGTGCTCATGAAACCTAGGGAAATAATAATTTTTCATTAAATTAAAATTTATTATAGGGTCTAGCAACATTGTTGAGCATATATGCTGGTGCATATTATTTGTTGTAATGTGTGGCTTTGTATCAAATTCAAAATAATTCAAATTGCTTTAAAAAGGGTTTTGAAATGGTTTGAAATAAAAGAAAAACAAAAGGAAAAGGAAAACTCTCCCCTTCTCAGTTTTGGACCGAAGGCCCAGCTCCCTCGCCTCTCTCTCTCCCTCTTCCCTCTTCCCTTCGGCCTGGTAGCCCAGCCAGCTGGTCGCGCCCCCACTCTTTCCGCAGACCCAGCTCGGTTTTCCCCCTCCCTTTGGCCCAACCAACGCAACGGGCCGAGGCCCAGTGCTCCTCTACTTCACCCGCAGGCCCAACTCCTAGCGCGACGCACGTCACCAGGCTAGCCCAGCCAGCGAACTGAGCCCACGCGGAGGCCTCCCCTCCCCTTCCGTGTTACACCGATAGGCGGACCTCGCAACATGTGTCGTTGATGCCCCGGGCCCGCTTGTCAGCGCCTTCCCCTACCTCTAGTCGTAGCCAAGCGGGACTCCATCCCGAGATAAGGAAAACGCCGCCGCCCGATTTTCTTCTAGGATTTGGCGTGTCCTCCAAGCCCTGCGCTCCTATAAAGCCTGAGTCCGGACGCCGTGCCGCCCCCATCCCCAAACCCTAGCACCGCCGCCTCACCTCGAGCCAGCGGCCGTGAAACCCTAAGCGCCGTCGAGCTCGGACCTACCCTTCCACTGCTTCACACCCACCGTAAGCTCGCCACCGTGCTTCTCCGTACTGTGGGCACGCCTACAGAGCTTTTCTCCTTCTCTTTTTCACTTTCGGTTGGTCACTAACTGCCACCGATCTTTGCAGGAGCTCACCGCCCGCCATCTCAAGCCCTGCCATCTCTGTCCGCTCCCCCGTCACCGAGATCGACCTAGGTGAGTTAGCCGTGGTCGCCTCGTCCTTCCTGTGCTTTTCCTGAGCCATTTTGTGGTCTCTAGTACCCTAGCCATGCGTGCCGGTGAGGTCCACTCGCCGCCGACCATTGTCCACCGCCGCGCTGCTGCTATAGCTAGTCGACTCCTCTCTCTCTCTCCCTCTCCCTTCTAATCTCAGCCGTTCATCTCAGATCTAGCGGCCAAGATCGGCCGATACCCTTTTGGCTGGCATTTTTGCTAAAGAGTCCCTCCCTTTTCTAGATATCCAACCTGCAGTCCCTAGCTCAGAATTAAAATCCTATTTTGATTTATTTTAATTCAAAAATCAATCTTAGTATTTATAAAAGTGCCACTAGTCTTATTTTATGCAAAACTTCTCCGTTTTAACTCCGTTTTGACCCGTTAAAGTTGCGTTAGATTCGTAATAACGTAAGCTACGTGTTAGTATCGATGTTTTACATGCTTTGTGCTTTTCAATAAAATGTTAATTTCATCCATCTATATGCAATTAGTTTTTCAATTAAAAGCAACTTAGACTCTCCACCTTAGTCTTTTGTAAATAAGATAAGATTAGTCCTATGCTGGTTTTCTAATATAAATATAATGTGGCTTAATACAACTTAGATATTTCTCTGAAATATCTTATACATGTTTTTATATGATTAAAATAAATGAAGCTTAAAGCTTTTTCTCTCTTATGAAGTAAATCTTTCGGTAGACGTTCTTTTTACCATAGCTTCGATTACCGTGCTCTTTCGTGTCTGTATGTTCATAGCAATACGTAGATTAGTTTTCAAACCTTTTTATTGAATTGATGTACTATTATAATTTAGTTCTATTGTTTGCTTCATGTGTGATTGCATGGATGCTTGTGTAGTGTTTTATGATCTTGTCCAGTTGGTGAGAAGTACGTTGGTGATATAGAAGAAGCTGGTAATCTAGAAGAAGAAGTCCTTTAGAGGTTACAATTCAGTAGAAGGATATGAGTTTAATCTAGAAGAAGAAGTCCTTTAGAGGTTACAATTCAGTAGAAGGATATGAGTTTAAGGCAAGTATAGCATGTGATCATCCTTGTTGTCCTATTCACTTTAATAACTTAATCATATGCATGTGTCTACCTTGACAACTATAGTAATTTTTCCTAGCTATTTGATATCCTGGATTCCTTGTCACCTATGGGTTATTGCATTGGGTAGTATAATGCTAGTGCTCAACTAAAGCCATGATCTTGTAACTTGACTAATGGAATATGCAATAAACACGAAAAGATAACTTTTAGCAACATGGTTAAAGGGGGCTGGAGTGTTTGGCTACTTTTTAGATGCTCTAGATTCCTCTCCCTAAGGACTTATCTGTAAGTGATTATTTAGGACTTACAATACAACTGTAAGGGCCACATGACTCTAGTTTTAGTCAAGTATGAGGACCTTTTTCTAACTTGTTAGTGGTTACCTTTATGGCGCAAAAGGGGCTAGCCGAATCGAGTATAGCGCGGCCTCTGTCTTTATGTGTATAGCCTGCGTGGAATGTGCCATTTAGAAGAGAAGCTCTACATCTGTTTATCAATTGTAACCCTAGCGACCCTAACTTGTTAGACGAACCTTTGAAAGGCTTCATAGTGTACCCTGCCTGCTCACCTTGATAATGTTTTGGGGACTTGCAAACCTCGGGTAAATGGGAAACACGACTCATAGTGAAAAGTATACAACCTATGTAGAGTGTAAAACTGTTATAACAGCTGCGTTCATGGTCACGAGCGGCCTTGAAACCCTTATGAAATAGACGATCACTATTAATTAATTATTTATGCTATTCATTATTCATGTTTACCTGATCATGTGTTTACATGAGCTTGTGATAAACTTGTTGCTACTCAAATTGTTAAAAGATGACTCACTAAAAGCTAATGCAGTTAAACCAGTGTTAATCTTTTGAGCCTCATGTACCCTCATGTTATATTTGTTGAGTACGATATGTACTTACACTTGCTTGTTTATTTTTATTATTTGGATAAAAATTCCGTATGGGTACTAGATTGCTAGTATGGAGGAGTTAGATTTATGATCAACCAGTCAGTTATCCTTGTGGTGTTGATGACTACACCCGAAGATAGGAGTTGTCCTACCGCTGCTTGCTGTCTAAGGTTATATCCTTTAAACAAAGTACGTTATATATTAAGTATTGCCTTATGATATTACCCTTATTTGTAGTTATATGTGAGATTTGATTTTTCTGGGCTCACATATGATGTGTATCTAGTTTTATCCTTAAAATCAGGTGCTACAGAAAGCTAGCACAGGAAGAGCACTAAGCTAAATGTTCGGCCTGTTCGCTGATTGGTTTCTGAGCTGGTTTAGACTGAATGGTGCTGATTTATTGTGAGAAAAAAATATTGTTGACTGGCTAGTTTGGGCCAGCCAAAACCAACGAGGATCCGTTCTGGTGCCATGCACCTATAATAAAGCGCTTTCAGATTAAAAAAAATCCTTTTCTATGGCAGAGAGACTGAGCGAGCATTTTTTTTTTTTTACGACAGAGGAATTTGTCAAAAACAAACCTAGCCCAACAGCGGCCCGAATCGAGCGCCGCCGCCTTGCTCTTGGCTCCACCACCGTCCACCACTGCCCTCCGTCTCTGTCCCCGCCTCGCCGCCGGAGACGCGCAAGCTTAGGGCTAGCAACCGTTCGCGCTGACAGAGTACCCGCAGGCCCGGCATGGGAAAGAAGATTCGCAGCGCCGATGGCACCTCGACGCTGGCCAGGTCCATGAACCAGGCCGTGTCGCTCCGCGAGGAGACCTCCGGGAGGACGCACGTAGACGATGCCTCCCTGCTGAGGGTCAAGCACTTGCAGAGGCTAGCGGCGTGGGCGGGCGCGGAGGCCGGGGTGGGCCCGATCGGCGCGCTGCTGGGGCGCCGCCTCGCCGCGAGCGCCGAGGCCGCCGGAGTACCCCTCAACGCCGCCACTTTCCTTTGCCAGAGGTGACATGAGAGTTGCTGCTTACTTTACTACTACGCCTTGTTCATCCTCTTTGCATGTTCTCTAGCCGCCAGGGCACCGCACCTTGTCTTGTACTGGCTGTTATACATTGGGGAATGTATTGTTGTCAATTGTAAGACAGATTGATCTTCTGCTAGTGACTCTATGTCTATGCATATGTTCGACAATGTAACATTTAGACTAACTATAATTCTTTCCTATCAAGCCGAAAACATAGTGGCGTAGTGGCGCCGACAACAATACTTGATGACAGTTAACAAGCAGTTATATTGTTTTGTCAGGATATAGATATTATTTCTGATATCCATACTTCGTTCACGTCATTTCTATGTTTTGATTAGCGCTGTATTATCTGCTAGTGGAGGACTTGTATGTAATTGTTAAATTGTAAGCAGCCATACCATTATGTATAATTCATTTCTATGAGACAGAATTATCAAAGATTTTAAGGTCTATTGGAAATGATTAAAAAAACAGCTGTAACCAATATGTCAGCTTGTCTGAGGTTGTAAAGGATTTTAGTAACTGTTGCAAGGCCTTGAGCATATCTTTCTCAGCCTTTGTCTTTGCAAATGGATATTTCTCGACTCTCATGTTTAACTAGATTTTGTGCTAATCTCCACTCAATCACAGATAACAATATCTGTCAAGATACATGGATGAACAATTAATATATTAATATATTTCAGTGGTTTATGTGATGTGATAAAAAAATCCATTTCATCAATAAAGTTTCTGATAACCATTTGACATGTCCTAATAAACATTGGTTGGGTGGTTCAAATGTATGGTCGATCGTGATAGTTATAATCCTGCTGCTTATTAACACACACTGCATGCCAGGATGGTTCTTGGTCAACATTCATAATACCATAGAAGTAGGGATAAAATTGTATCGGATCTGAACGGATATTATGGATGCTGAATGCAGGTAGTCGTTTCTTTTTGGGATTCGGAGTTGGATAGAGATAGTGTCGGATGCTGTCGGATATTGATACCTATCCCATAATTCCGACTGAGTATTTGGATTCATACGGTACTGGATTCAGATATAGATTATCCATTTAGTATTCAAACCCTTTTGGGACAGATGGATATTGGGAAATATCCATCCCGCTTTCATCCCTACATAGAAGCAAAAGGTTTCATTGCACCCTGATTGGTTGTTCTTCCTTGTGTCCTGTAACTAGTCAGCTGTGAGACAAACATGAGTCTGCATGTACCTGATTAGTTTACGACAAGCGAAGTAAAATGAAAATGATGTATGACAATGATCATGTGTGCCTGTCTGCACATACTCATTAGTTTATTATCAGCAAAGTAAAATTAAAATGTTGTGATGACAATGAGGGTGTGCCTTTTCCATTTAGCATGGCCTGCTGACAAAATTTCTATCTTATTCAACCATTACTCTTGGAATTCAGATATATTATGTGAAATTTAGTTGTATCAAATAACTAAGAATACTTTCATGAGCTAGAAGGAAGCTTGAAATTAAATTAAAATAATAAAGTATCCCAGATGGGACACAATACAATATTAGTGTCCAGGCCAAAGTGATTCTGGAATTCCAAAAATTAGTGAAAATCATCTGTAATTCTGGTAGAGTATGCTGTGTTTGTTTCAGATCATAGTCATGCTATTCTGTCTGTTTTCTACTAGTATTTGGTAACTTCTGTCTATCCACAGCCCTTATTTCAGCCTACAGAAATATCTCAGTACACAGATCTGTAACAAGATGTTTCCAATATTGCAGGTGTGAGACAATCTTAAAGCCAGGCTTCAACTGCACTGTCCGCATAAGGAACAAGAGAAATAAAGCAAAACGTCGGAAGAAATCAAACTGTTGTCAGAACAGTGTTTCCTATGCATGCCATTTCTGTGGAGATCAGAACCTAATATTGGGTAGTGGGAAGGGTGTTGTTAAGAGCCTGTTACCATCAAGAGAGCATGCTACTATGAACTCATCCCATAGAATTATGAGAGGAAACAATAACAACACATGGACACATGATAAGAAAGAAGTGCTTGAGCTTTCTCAAGCAGCAATTTTGCAAGTGGAATTGTCATCTCTGTTGAGATGGTCAACTTCTGAAAGTGATGAGCATGGCGAAAGGTTAAAATGTAATCTTGATGAACAGATGCATGAAACTGACCCTATTTCTTCTGAGAAGGTTCAAATATGTGAAGCTACTTCGCAAGCAGAACTTCCAGTTGGTTCATCATTTATCACACCTCAGAAAAAGAAACCGCTGACTGTCCCTAAAGATTCAGCAGGACTACTCAAGACAGGAAGTAGCGTGATTTCTGGCTCAGTCACCGACACCCTTTCAGGCTCTAGCAGGTCTGCCTCAAATGACTCTAGAAATAATGTGAAATATGCAGCAAAGGGTTCTTCACAGGTTTCTGGCAGCTCAAGGAAGCAGGCAAGAAAGGGGTGGACGACACTGAAACAGATAGCTGAGAAGGATGAGCTCGAAAGGAAGGAGAAAATGGGTAATTTTGTAATCCCGTTCTTCATGCAGTAAGTGGAATGTTAAAATATTTGCTCACATTGTAATCGTTTTTGGTCATTAGTTTATCTATTGAGAAGGACAATGTAATTTTGGGAGAGAGAGAGAGAGAGAGAGAGAGAGAGAGAGAGAGGACAATGTAATTTTGAGAGAGAGAGAGATAAGAGAGAGAAGAGAGAAGAAATGAGGTTACCAAATTCTGGTTGAATGTTCTAATGTTGCATGCAACAGATTATTTTATCAAGACAGCTCAGGTATAAGGGAAAAATCCCATTTTGAATTAGCAATATGTGATTAAAGGGGAACACATTCAAGACGAGCCATCAGCCATAGCAACATTAGATTTTGTTGCGGTGGAATTGTCTACATTCAACCAGAACTTGGTAACCCAACTGCACGTTACGCCCAAAATGACATTGTCAGCAACAGATTCTAGACGAACCATGTCAACATTCAAGATGAACCTAAGAACAAAACATTTTAAGTCTTCCTCATCATGGAGTAGAAAAACTAAGCAAAGGAAAAATCACTTCCTCGTCAAGGAGCTTAACTACATAGCCAATTCTCAGCAAAATCAAATGAACCATGCCACATAAAAAAGGCCGACTTAAAAAAAGCCGAGTTGTAAGACCAGGACTTCTATGGTTCCAATAAAGAAAATTCACTTCCAACACTCACCACATGGTGACAGGACTTTTTTTTTTGACCGAAAAAGACTGTGGGGGATCCCCACAGTACCCACCTTTTTAAATTAGATTAAAAGAGAGTATACATACTTACAACAAGTTTCTAACTGAAAGCAGCAAGCCAAACGCAGAAGGATGACCTAAGATCCTCCTTACATCTAATAGACTGTAGAAGACATTGACTCTTGAAATTAGCTAACCATAAACTAAGACTCGGATTCCTTCTTTGAAAAACTTTATCATTACGAAGCTTCCACAATTCCCATGCCGCTATCAACGCTGCCTCCGTGAAGAAGGGAAGGTTATTAGTCGTTCTTGCTTGAGTCAATCTGTCATTAAGCTGCAATAAATCATCCCATTCGAAGTGGATAGCTGCCCAGCATTCCTGGGCAAAAGAGCACTCAAAAAATAGATGATCGATGGTCTCCTCAGCTCCACTGTCACACATGATGCAGAGAGTGTCATCCAGAATATTTAGATGTCTACGACGCAGCATCGACTTGGTGTTCAGACGATCAACCAAGATGAGCCAAGCAAAAAACTTGACACGTGGAGTGCATCGGGATTTCCACACTGCCTTGAAGATTGGGTGTGACTCCATGTTACTGAAGACATGAGAGTAAAAGCGCCTTGATGTGTACCTAGCCCCCCATGCAGGCACCCAAATGTCCTTAGCCTCTTCATTATATGGCAGCACCTGTAATTGAGCCTGGAGATCTTCTAGCTCCTGAAGAGCTTGCTGTGACAGAGGCAGGAAAAAAATACTATCAAGGTCTTCAGCTTGCATAATTTCCATGACAGAGGCATCATCATTCCTGGCAAACGAAGCAAGGCGTGGATACATTTGGGATAGAATTGAATCTGCCCAAAGATCATCCCAGAAGCAGACTGAGGAACCATTGCCCAACTCACACCTGGAAATTTGCCTAAAGATAGTGTTGAGCCGAAGGACATCCTTCCACCAAAAAGAGCCAATTTCTCTCGCAGCATGAGGTACTTTAGAAGTGTAGTACTTGTACCAGACAATCTGCACCCAGGGTATGTCTGCTTTATTGTAGAATTTGCTTAGGTGTTTTAGGAGCAACGCATCGTTCTGTAGGCGGAGGTTCATTACACCTAATCCCCCCTTTTCTTTGGGTCTCATGACCACTGGCCAAGCAACTAAATTTCCTCCTTTCTTCTCTGCATCATTTCCACGCCAGAGGCATTGCTTCCTGGCTCTGTCAATGTTGTCGATCACACCTTTTGGGAGCTTGATGGTGCACATGGCATAGGTGGTGATAGGGGTGATGGCTGAATTTACCATTTCAAGTCGCCCGGAGTATGACAACCAGGTGGAGCATGCCGATAATCTTCTTTCAACTCTGTCCATCATTGGGGTAAGGTCTTCCATACGTGGCTTTGTTGTACCCATTGGCAGTCCCAGGTATGTAAATGGCATTGAGCCAACATCACAGCCAAATGTGTTGGCAAGCAGAGCTAGTTTGTCCTGTGAGATATTGATGGAGTACATGTGTGATTTTCTGTAGTTCACCTGTAGTCCAGTCGAAATGGAGAAGCTGTGCAGGAGTGATTTTAAGAAGAACAACTGCCTAGCATCAGCTTGGAGAAGCATCAATGTGTCATCAGCATATTGGACAATGGGAAACTCACTCATCGACTGAGGTATTGGCAATCTGAGCAAGCCTATCTCCATTGCTTGGTTGACAAGAATTTGTAGTAGTTCAGCTGCAAGAACAAATAAGAGAGGGGATAGTGGATCCCCTTGTCGAACTCCCCTTTTACATTTGAAAAATTTTCCTGGGACCCCGTTAAGCAAGACTGCAGAAGAACCAGAAGATAGAATTGCTTGGATCCAAGCTAGCCATTTCTCGGGGAAGCCCATATGTGACATAACCTGAATGATGGCTGAATGCTCCACTGTGTCGAATGCTTTCTCGAAGTCAAGTTTCAAAATGATTATTTCCCTCCTTGACTGGTGACACTGATGTATATATTCATAACTCCAAGCTAAACAATCCTGTATCGTGCGGGAACGGATAAAACCGTACTGATTGCTATGAACAATTCGTAAAATAACTGCTTGCAATCTGTCTGCCAGTATCTTGGTTATTATTTTGAGCGAAATGTTCATGAGTGATATGGGCCGAAAGTCATTAACCGTTTCTGGGCTGTCTTTCTTGGGTACCAATGTGATGTAAGAGGTGTTGATAGACTCTAAATTGATCCTTGCAGCATAGAAGTCTGCACATAGCGAATAGAAATCGCTCTTAACTAGCTGCCAACATTTTTTCAGGAAAAGCCCGTTGAAACCATCCGGTCCCGGCGCCTTGTCATTGGGCATATGCTTGATCACCATGTCAATCTCCTCATGACAAATTGGCATAGTGAGCACATTCAGGCCGTCAATCTGCGTGATCAGACTTGTTAGATCGAAAAGCATTACCGGTTCAGATGACTTTGGTGGCAACATAAGCCAAGAGTGGCTGGCGGCAGTTAAGCTATGCCGGCCACAAACATAAAGGCATGATGCAGAGCAACTGAGCAAGAGGCAGGCAATGGCGCATAGGATGAGCCCAAGAGGTAACATATTCCTTGGCGTTTAAAACCGTAGCGAAGCATGAGAAATACTCGGCCTTCCAGCAGTTAAGCAGCGCATCAACACAAGGAATGCATGCCATTTGATTCTGAATTTCTGACAAGAACAAACAAGAGAGCCACGCTACAGCACCCAGCCATCCAGATAAAACAAAATGAACTGAATAATTTTCTTATAAGTTACAAAAGCCATTCAGTCACTGCTACTGTTGTATATCTCAAATGAGGACATGGAAACATCGATAGTTGCTCAAGCATGGATACATCACTTCACCAATAAAAACTGAATCAACTGCAGCATGTCTCCAGCCTTCATGCTTTCACGTTCTATCTTTGGAGGTTATTCTCATCATGTTTGGTCAACTGACCACTCTTTCACTCCCTGTGACAAAACCAAAACCAATTTTTGGAGAATCAGAAAACTTGTTAGCTCACAGGATCACCAGCTCAGATGAGTCGACCACTCACCAGTCTTACCGACCACCGCCTCAGGTGAGTCGACCACTCACCTAGTCCTTTTATGAGGGCTATGCCTTTGGTAAGTTTTTGGTGTCATGTTGAGATCCAAAAAATTATTGATCCACCTAGGACCTAGGTGGCTAGGTGCACGGCCAATAGACCACTCTTTTCATTCCCTGTGATAACCAAAACCAATTTTTGGAGAATGAACATATTTTATTTCACAAAGACCAAAAGCATGTTTCTTGAGTTCTAAAGCACAATCTTAAGACCTCTTTTATGAGGGCTATGCCTTTCGTAGGTTTTGGTGTTATATTAATCCAAAGAATTATTGATCAACCTAGGTGAAGTGAAACACAGAGCCTAGTAACAACAGTATTGTAAAGTAATCTGCTGCTCTCCCTCTGTACGCCGAAATGGCTCCTCTGCTGCTGCACTGTAGCCGTGGTAGGGGCAGGCGCCGAAAGGCTCCCCTGCCGCACTGTAGCCACAGTAGGCGCCAAAGTCAGCCCTGCTGTCACATCTAGTCACTGTAGCAGCATGGCAGCCTGACATGTCTCTGTACTAGAATTAGATGTGTAGAGTTGTATATATAGCTTCCCACTGCAACTTAGTAAAGAGAGTGAGTTTAGTTTTGCCATCTCCTGTGCAGAGCTCTGGCCAACGCTGGTGCTTGTGCTGTGTGTGTGCGCGCTCTGTTCTCCCTCCCTCTTCTACCTCCAGCCACAGTGTGTGTGGTCGGCAATGACGGTGAGCGGTCGGCTCACCCGTGTGGGAGATCTCGGGACTAACAAGTGGTATCAGAGCTGTACAAGCGCCGTCGTCGGACTAACCGCTGGCGATGACGAACGGTTTGGAGATGGGCGACAGCAGTGGCGCTGTTGTGGCTGCCTAGCCACGACAGGAGGTTGTCGTGCGCACGGTGCGGGAGGTCAGCGACACCAGTTGACCGACGCTGACTCGCACCAACTATGGAGAGTGGGCGGTGACCATGAAGGTCAAGCTCAAAGCCCGACGGCTCTAGAATGCCATTGATAAGGGCACCGACAATAAAGAAGCCAACATGTCAGCGTTAGAGGCTATCATCGCAGCTGTGCCAGCGGAGTACAAGGAGCCATTGGGGGCGAAAAACTCTGCTAAGGAGGCGTGGGTGGCCATTGTAGCGATGTGCGTCGGCTCCGACCACGCAAAGAAGGCGACGGCCTAGCTGCTGAAGCAGGAGTACGCCACCCTCAAGTTCAAGGATGGTGAGTCGATGGAGGATTTCTCCCTCCGCCTGCAGTCGCTCATCAGCAAGCTGAGGAGCTATGGCATCACCATCGACGAAGAAGAGGTGGTCTCCAAGTACCTCCACTCCGTGCTGGTGAAGTACATCCAGATCGCTCTCTCCATAGAGACGATGTTGGACTTGTCCACCCACACCATTGAGGATGTGTGATGTGTGTACGTGTAGAGAACACACGACTGCAACTTGTATGGCCCAATCTTCATGGTGGAGCATAAGTAAACTTGATAACTATCGTTGCATGACCTGATGGAGAGGTAGCGCACCACGAGATCTTGCACCCGCGACGAACTGCCGAGACATCCACCCTTCCATGCACCGACAAAACCAGTCCACGCAATCACGCCATATAGACATGAAGGCACGAACTGGGTGAACTGAAATTCGGTGTTCTACAACCCCCTTAGGAGTCGAAAGAACGAAAGTTGTAAAGCACTCATGCCTTACCAAAGATTCCAAATATTCTCTCCATGAGAGGAGAAAAACACACACAAGGTGGCTGTATTTTAACCAAAAGAGACTCTTACATAGAAGGATTACATGGGTATTTATATAATGACGAAAAGTATGCGAAAAGTTGACACTTAATCTGGGTGCTAACCACCATACCAAAGGTCCTCTTTACTTTTGGCTAACTGAAGTGGGAACTCAAGCAATCTCTTCAATTCTCGCGCAGGTGCTGGGCTGTATGTGCACCTTCCACTAAAACGATCATAACTCTTAGCTCGGAAGTCCAAAAGATGCACCGTTTGTTGCATTGGAAACTAGACTTCAATATCTTTCTGCTGATATGGAATAAGGATGCAGAAACATGGCCCAATTTTGCAGGTACAGCTGTAACAAACTATTGAATCATAGTTGAGGTTGAGTTATCCTTGTCCACATCATTCTCTCTCCCTTCGAAACGAGTCGTCCTCGACTCGTGCTCGTAGCATCAACATTGGACGAACTTTATTGGAAACTTGACTCAAGAAAGAACAAAAGAAAACAAGACTTGACGATGCAAGATAACTATAAACTCGAGCGCAAACTGAGAACAACTCCATATAGTGAGAACCAAACCATCGAATTGACCCGACACAATGAGAGGAAACCAATGTTTAAATCTCTCAAGACACCCTATTAGCATTCTGACTTGACTCAACACTATCTAGGAATTGAATACCAATCTGCAAAGGAAGCTTGTAAGGATAATCAGCTCACACCATGACAACCAAGGCTCTGAATACCAAATGATGTGAGTACGTGTATGGAACACACGACTACAACTTGTATGGCCCAATCTTCATGGTGGAGCATAAGTAAACTTGATAACTATCGTTGCATGACCTGATGGAGAGGTAGCGCACCATGAGATCTTACACCCGCGACGAACTGCCGAGACATCCACCCTTCCATGTGCCGACAAAACCAGTCCACGCAATAACGCCATATAGACATGAAGGCACGAACTGGGTGAACTGAAGTTCGGTGTTCTACAACCCCCTTAGGAGTCGAAAGAACAAAAGTTGTAAAGCACTCATGCCTTACCAAAGATTCCAAATATTCTCTCCATGAGAGGAGAAAAACACACACAAGGTGGCTGTATTTTAACCAAAAGAGACTCTTACATAGAAGGATTACATGGGTATTTATACAATGACAAAAAGTATGTGAAAAGTTGACACTTAATCTGGGTGCTAACCACCATACCAAAGGTCCTCTTTACTTTTGGCTAACTAAAGTGGGAACTCAAGCAATCTCTTCAATTCTCGCGCAGGTGCTGGGCTGCATGTGCACCTTCCACTAAAACGATCATAACTCTTAGCTCGGAAGTCCAAAAGATGCACTGTTTGTTGCGTTGGAAACTAGACTTCAATATCTTTCTGCTGATATAGAATAAGGATGCAGAAACATGGCCCAGTTTTGTAGGTACAGCTATAACAAACTGTTGAATCATAGTTGAGGTTGAGTTATCCTTGTCCATATCAATGTGTCAGACCATCTGCGGGCGGTGGACGAGCGCATGGAGCAGGTCATAGCAACGACGGACAGCAGCAAGCTGCTACTGACAGAGGAGGAGTGGGCTGTCCGGATGAAGAAGTCTGGGGAAGCCTCCTCCAGCCACGGTGGCAATGGCAAGCACCGCGACAAGGCTTCTTTGGAGAAGAAGAAGAAGGTCGACCCCACCGCCTGCCGGTGCTGCGGAAAGATGGGTCATTAGGCAAAAGAGTGCCCAAATCATAAGCAGGAGAAGAAGGCTGAGGCTCATTTAGCGCAGGCTAATGAGGATGATGAGTCCACTCTCCTGATGGCGAAGTTCTGTGCACTACACGACGTTCTGTGCACTGCACGACGTTGAGACCAAGGAGAAGGGAGAGGTGATGGCGGTGGAAGGGCACGACAAGGCTCTAAAGGCTGTCAACCTCGATGAACCGCACGCCCAAGTCCACCTCAAACGTATGGGTGGCAAGTAGGAGCAGCGGTAGTACCTGGACTTTGGTGCCAGCAACCACATGATGAGCTCCAAGGCAGCCTTCTCCGAGCTCAATGGCAACATGACCGGCACTATGAAGTTCGGTGACGACTCAAGGGTGGCGATCCAAGGGTGCGGCACCATCATCTTCAGGTGCCAGAACAATGAGCATCGTACGCTGATGGATGTATAATACATCTCGCAGCTGTGTTCAAGCATCATCAGCATTGGCTAGCTAGATGAGCCCAACAATGAGGTACTGATCAAGGACAATGTCTTTAGGATCAGGGACCGGGAGCAGTGGCTTCTTGCCAAGGTGAAGAGGTCCCGAAACCAGCTATACCTGCTCGACTTAAAGGTGGAGCAGCCAGTGTGCCTAGCAGCACGACACACCGAGGAGCCGTGGCTATGGCATGCCCATTTTGGCCATCTCAGCTTTGACATGCTCAGTCAGCTAGAGAAGATGGTTCGAGGGCTACCCCACATCAAGCATGCTGGCGAGCTATGTCACAGCTGCCTAGCCAGGAAGCAGAGGAGGCTGCCGATCCCAAAGGTGGTGAAAGGTCCTAATGGCTAGAGGGGGGGAGTGAATAGTCTATTAAAAATTTCTACAACACCACTTAACAAACCGGTTAGACAATTATAAGGCGAAGCAAGTGTTGTGCTAGCCTACTAAAAAAGCAAGCTACCTACCACAATTCTAGTTTCTATAGTTTCTATCCACATAATGACTATGTCACTACACTAAGTTAGTGTGCTCTCAAAGACTAACTAAAGAGCCACACTAACCAAACTAACAAGTTTTCACAACTAGCTA
The DNA here is from genome assembly GCF_019320115.1 of Miscanthus floridulus. Lineage (NCBI taxonomy): Eukaryota > Viridiplantae > Streptophyta > Magnoliopsida > Poales > Poaceae > Miscanthus > Miscanthus floridulus. The sequence continues at coordinate 66,798,027 of NC_089585.1, read as the reverse complement.
CACTAAAGAGCTTGATAACTAGTTTACGGTAATGTAAAAGAGAGAGAGAGAGTAAGATGGTTATACCGCCATATCGAGGAATGAACCAATCAATCACAAGAATCAATATCAATGAAGACCAATCACCTCGAAATTAAATGATGACACAACGATTTTTTATTGAGGTTCACTTGCTTGTCGACAAGGTAGTCCTTGTTGTGGCGATTCACTCACTTAGAGGTTCATGCGCTAATTGGCATCACACACCAAACCCTCAATAGGGTGCCGCACAACCAACACAAGATGAGAATCACATAAGCCATGAGTAATTCACTAGAGTACCTTTTGGTTCTCTATTGGGAAAAGGTCAAGAACCCCTCACAGGCACCATGATTGGAGCCAGAGACAATCACCAACCTCCACTCGATGATCCTCGCTGCTCCAAGCCGTCTAGGTGGTGGCAACCATCAAGAGTAACAAGCGAATCCTACAGCGAAACACGAACACCAAGTGCCTCTAGATGCAAACACTCAAGCAATACACTTGGATTCACCCCCAATCTCACAAAGATGATGAATCAATGATGGAGATGAGTGGGAGGGCTTTGTTTAAGCTCACAAGGTTGCTATGTCAATGCAAATGGCCAAGAGAGTGAGCTTGAGCCAGCCATAGGACTTAAATAGAAGCTCCCATGAAATAGAGTTATTGTACACCTTCACCGGGCATAGCTCGAGGTAACTGGATGCTCTGATCAGATCGACTAGATATAGAACCCCAGCGTTCGGTCGCTCGATGCTTGCCACGTGTCATCAGCTTCAAATGCTGATCGCCCGATCTCAATGGTCAAGTGATGACCGAATGCAGCACAGTGCCACAACCAGATGTAGGACCCCAGCGTCCGGTCACTTCTAGTAAGGTTCTAGCTACGACCGAACGCGTCAGTTAGATCATGACCAAACGTAGGACCCCAGCGTCTGGTCACTTCTAGTAAGCCTCCACTCATGACCGGACCTAGTGTCTGGTCATGAAGTGACCCAGCGTCCGGTCGAAGACCGACGCTAGCGTCTTCACTGCTTCCACTAACCAGACGTATCGGTCCAGTTGAGGCTAGCGTTCGATGCACTCTGTGAAACCTTGTCGCACCCAGTTTTAAAGACAAAACTAGATACACACTATATGTGAGCCTAGGAAGTCAAATCTCACATATAGCCACAAATAAGGGTAATATCAATAGACAATGCTTAAATACATAACGCATTATTATAAAGAATATAACCTCATAGTATAGACAATGAAAAGACAACTCCGATCTTCAGGCGAAGTCTCCAAATCTATAGGGACGACTGACTGGTTGACTACAAGCCTAACTCCTTCAGACTAGCAATCTGGTACCTATCCAGGATTTTCATTGGATGTAAAGAAAGTGTAAGCTCACCATCCTTAGCAAGTATATCAAAGAGATCTATGAGGCTCAAAAGGCTTGACACTGTTTGACTATGGTTCGCAATTTTAGTTGATCAAGTTTTAGCATCCTGTATCACTACTTTAGTGAACAATCCCAATTCCCAAGTGATATTAAAGAATAGTCAAGTTTATCTCAATTCCCAGCCATCCACCATCTAGAGTAACCACTAATCTTGAAGGATCCAGACCGCTCGTATCCGTGAGCATAGCTGTTATAATAGGTCAAATATTTCTATAGAAATTGTACATCTTTACCCACCAAGCCGTGATTCCCAATGCTGGGGTTTGTAAAGCCCACTACACCTCTACCTAGGAAGTGTGGCAGGGTTTTACTATGAAACCCTTAGCTAGTCGCACTAACAAGTCATAGCTACTAAGGAGTGGCACTCATGGGCATCGCAGCATGGTACACACATCCTAGTAGAAAAAGGAAAGATACCCTCTTACCCTTACTGGAGCTACAAACGAGCTAGTACAATCTAGTTAACAGGTTAAAGTCAGAGCCATATGACACTCGAGGTTGTATAGAACCTCCTAGGTTGCCGCTTCAGGAATAAGTCCTTATGGAGAGGCACTAGAGTACTCAACCCCATACTCTAGCCCCCCTATCTGTTGCTAAAAAGCTTCATGTTATCATATTGCATAATGTCTTTAGTCATGTTTAACTATTATTCTATATTCAGTGCTGCAGCATCTATCCAAAATACATACCTAAACCATAGGTAACAAGGATATGTGGTACAAGAATTCATCTAAGTAAAGTCCTTAAGGGTATATCAAATTGAACACATGCATGAATATGAATAGTAATTATTCATAGGTACAAGGGGCCTTTGGTACACTTGCCTTAAATACCAATCCTTCGATAAGCTTTAATCTTCAACGTCCTTCTTCTTCTTCTTCTGGATCACCACGTATATCTCAACGACTAGACGTAATCGTAGAACACCACACAACATCTATACACATACATGCATAGCATACAATTGCATCTATATCAGAACAATACACCAATCATAGAAAAATAAGTAAAAGCGTTTGAAATATGATTCTACGCATCGCTACGAACACACAGTTGCGAGAGGCACGCTAATCGGAGCTACGGTTGAAAAGATACATCTACCGGAAGATTTTGCTTATAAAACGGAAAACCATAAGCTTTAAACAATATACTGAAAGAGTGGGAACGTCGCTACAATCACGGGAATGCAAGAATCACCGATAACAGAACTATCATTAAAAAGAAACGACTATCGGGATTTTATATTATAAAAGAGAGAAAAAGCCTATATGCTTGATTTATTTTAACTAAGCAAAACTATATGAAGCATATTAATTCAGGTTACATAAAATCACATTTTATTTAAAAGCCGAGTTGAACTAGTCATATTTTATACATAAACATGCACATATCATTTAATCAAATTAACTTTAACTTTGCAAGAGAAAAATACATGTGAAAGCATCTTAACTGACTTTATATAAATCATGTTGAAACTAAGCAAATTATAATTAATAAATATATATTTAAGTTGACATTAATTAACAAGTAATTATAAAAGGTAGATATTGTCCTAGATTGCTATTATTTAGAAACAAGTTTACATAATCATTAATTAAATTAATATTTAAATTATAATATTATGAACATAGGGCGTGATAAACGTTGCTACTAACGCGTACCTTATATTGACACGATTTAACACGACAAGAACGAAGTTAACCCTATGTAGTTGCTTTTAATTAAAAGCTATTGAATAAATATAAATTAAATTAATACCTTATATTAAAATTTAGAAATATTTATTATATTGGATGATGCTGCTAACACGTATCACACATTGCGATGAAACTCGCGTAATCGAATCGAAATCAAATATCTAAATCGACTTTAATTAAACAACGATTAATTAATTATAAACACAAATTATATTTTAATAAAATAAATTCATAAACATTTAATATGAAAACTAATAGCACTACTGCGTAGATCTCCACGACACGAAACTAACACAACTGGAATGAACTGAAACGGAATTAAAACGAAGAAACGACAAAGATTTATCGAACTAGTGGCATTCTTGTAAATATGGTCATCTTCATCCTTGGGTTGTTCGTACGTAGAGACATGGCCATGGAAGTGCTGCTGTGCTACTCCACGCAGGGAAGGGAGGGGGCTTAGCCTTGGCCGTGGGGCCTGCTGGTCGATCGGCGGCGCAGCACCGGGACAGGGCCCACTCGGGCCGGAGCAGGGCAGCAAGCACGCACGCCCGTACCCTCACGGCACAGGGCGGTGGCGGCCATCCTGCTCACTCACGAGCAGGGGCACGGGACGGGGCGGCGCAGGGCCACGGGCCAGGGGTGACGGCGTGGGAACGGGGCCGGGATGCAGGAGGGTGCCGTGGTGGCACTGGGTGGCCGGAGATGAAGGAGAAGACCGTGTCCATGGTGTTCGTTGTCGGAGAAGAAAAAGAGAGGTTAGGGAAACGACGAACGGGCACGTATTCGTGAAAAGGATGGCAAGACGGTGTAGAGGACGACGATATCTACCTTGCAGCAGTGACGGTTTCCATAGAGAACGCCGGAGATGGCCAGAAACGCTCGCCGAAGGTTCACTGGAAACCTAGAGGTGCACAACTTCGACGTCTGATCTGCGGGGCTACGAGTGGTGGCTCGCGAAAGCGGTCGTACTTTCAGAATCAGTGCATTGAGGGCTACACCGGCATATATATATATATACACACACACACAGGGTGGAAGATTTTGGAAATCTGAGATATTTTAGAAAATAATTGATTTTTGGAATTAAAAATAATTCCAGAAAATATGAAATTGCTATTTAGGCTCCGAAAAATATCTCTGAGCTCTGAAAAATTCCATAAAAATCCTAGGGATAGATGGAAGGATAGGGAACATGACCAAAGTGGTTTTAGCTCTTGGAAGAGACTTTTGGATTCATCAAGAAAAAAGACAGAGCTCTAAGAAATAGGAATTTAATCCCGAAAAAGGTCAGAAAGATTCCCAGAAAGAGAGGCATCATTCGAATGCTTCTTAAAACCTTTTCTAAGCCTTTGGATTTTGAAAATAAGGCATCTTATCTAACTTTTGTTTTAGCAAGTTTTCAAAATCTTTTTAAACCACTACTTGAAAGCAATATTTTAAATATTGAGATTTGAATTTATTTTCCAAACCACTCATCATAAAAGTATCAATGCAACGGCATGTATGCGCAAACATGTTGCTACCCTTATGTTGGATTTTAATTTAAAGAAAATTTTCTTTTACCTATGTTTTTATGAGCACAAAACAATTAACAGAAATTATTTTACTCTTTTTAGAAAGTAGCTAATTTTAGGGTGCTACAATTCTACCCCCCTTAAGATGAATCTCGTCCTCGAGATTCGGAGAAGAAGAGCGAAGAAGAGAGGAATACTTCAACTTGGGATCTTCTTCACTTCCTTGAGCAACACCATCTTGATACTCACCTTGTGCTGTATGATAATTCATCACGTGGCTACTCTTGCAGTTTTTTGTTCCATCTTATTCCAAGTCCGATCTTGTTGCTTCTCTTAATCTGTTCCAATGAATCTTATTATCCATATGTTAAGCTTCCAAAAGATCTTGCTTACCTTGAATTAGAACTTTGAATTTTATGGTTCATTTTTTATGCATTTTGAAATGTTTTACTTTTCAAAAGGAAGACTTTCAATCAAAACCGAACAAATTTTCTTTTTCAACTCTTTTTGAAATAGCTTTCAAAATATGTTTTATGTTTAGAACTCAAGAAAATATTTCAACCATGTTTTGAAACTCTTTTGAATAAATGTTTTTAAGGTTTTGAAATAAGCCCAACCATTTTCAAATCATTGGAAACTTAGGAAAACATACTAAGCTTTGTTCTTCAAACTCTTTCGAAAACTCAACTTTATAATCAAATCTCAGATAAAGAGCAGACAAATCAACTCAGGTTCTTTTGAAATCTGTTTCAAACAAGGGATTTTTAAGATTTTAGAAAACAAATGAAATATTCGAACTTCATTTTCAAATCATTTTGAATGAACTCTTTTAGGATTTCTAAAATTAAACCAAATCAATTTCAAAACTACTTTAGAAATGAAAAGAGTAAGTTTTAGATTCCCATTTTCCTTTGAAGTCAAACAAAAGACTTAACACACATGTTCAAGTTCTTTTTGGAATAAGACTTTTGGGGGATTAAATCAAATCAAATAATTTTCAACCCTTTCAAACTATTTTGGAAGACTTCTTTTAGAAATACACTTTTGAAATCAACTCAAACCTTTTCTTTTCAAATTTTGTTTTGAAATCAAACTTAATTCTAATTCAAAGCCAGAAGTGCTCTGTTTCCAAATGCAAATTGTTACAAACTTTTGAACCAAAATTTTCAAACTTTTGTAAAATATCTTGAAAGCATTTTGAACACTTTTCAAATAAATTTTGAAATAAGACAACTCAAATTGTTCTTTTTTAATCGGTCTTTTCCAAACAACCCATTTTAAAAACACTTTAGAGTCATTTTCAAAGTGTTTTAGAATAAAATGGTTCAAACATGTTTTTAGAATAACACTTTGAAGAGTAACCGAATACATTTTACTCTTTTTGAAATTTAGTTCAAAGCAAAGTGGGTTTTCAAATCTGATTTCACTTTCAACTTTTTGAAGTTTTAGGAATAAGATACTTTCAAACCTTTTATGAATATCTATTTTTAAACTAAAACCTTGAGTGAAGCAGTTTAAATCAAATTGTTTTCTTTTGAATGAGCAAAAGAGTCTTTCAAAATTCAAATCAAAACTTTTGAAATATCTCAAATATAGTCTTTGACAACTCTTTTTGAATCTTTTAAACTTTAATACTCCTTTCAATCAACTCTTATTCTTTGGCGAAACACTTTTGAAATTAAGTTTCGAATACCAACTCTTGAAAATGAGAAAACAAACTTAAACCCTTTTTGAACTTAGTTCAAATCAACTTTTGAAGAAAAATTTCAAAGTTCTTGAATCAAAAGGTTATTAATTCATTTTCCAACATCTTTTGAAAATTTTTATTTCAAGGAAAGAGCTTTAAATAGAAATCAAAACCAATTCAATTGTTTTAAGAGTTAATCTTAGTCTTGAGCATTCTTGCAACTGTCTATATCCTAGGTATGTGAAGATCGAACTCCCAACCATAGCTAGCTCTAAGATCATTCTTGATGTAGATCCGAACTCCTTGTGGTTCACCAACTTGCAACACTCTTAGCTTGGCTACCCCCCTTAAGAAGAGATGGGATAGGGGCACCAACATCCAGCATGTAACTTTCTTCAAGGTGTATTATCATCCTCTGACATCCTAGAGAGCTTGTGGACATAGATAAGAATGAGAAAAATTGATCCTTCCCTAGATAGAAAACAGCAGCAGTAGAAAAACATCCATATCTCAAGTTCCGTTTATCCAATAAAGTTGCATCTTAAACCATTGGAAAGCTTATAAAATTTCCCACAACTTTCTTTTAGACCACTCCTTCAGATTCTATAGTTAACTTGGTCGAAATCTTTGTTCAACAGGAACTATTCTAGATTCCAGACAACACAGATGTATCGCCTTGTGATTTTCATATTTCGCAAACCAGAATATCTATCAAGGTGAATCTTGTAGGAAAAGAAAAATCTTGAAGTCTGCATTCACCCAGAATTTTCTCAGAATTTTTGGTTGCCTAGAGGTTGGAGACATAGGCCATAGAAGTCAGATTGCTCCGGAAGACAAAAAGCAGGAAACAAGAGAATGAGAACCCAAACTATTTATTTCCTTATCCCTTATACCTTAAACCTTTAATATAAATGAAATTGTGAGCATAACCCACAAATTCACTGCACTCATTACAAAGATCCAACTCAACCATAACATAAATATAAACCATTCAAACATGAAATACAAGCTCATTACTAATCATTTCTTCTAGCTACTTGGTAGACATTCTTAGGGGAAAACTTCTTATCAGGGCTTCGATACTTTGAATAGAGGTGATACTAGAAAGTTTGCAAGAGATCAAGAACAACAACTCAAGGAGATAAGAAAGTATAGCTCAAAGGGAGCTATAAAGGAGAGGAGACAATAGGACAAGGATTGGAAATATTTAATTCAATGAGTCAAGGAGGTGGAGAAATAGTTTTATAGTAAAATAGGTTTTTACAAATGACTAGTGCTAACTAGGCTTGCGTCCTACAGTCAGTATTGCCCTGATACCACTTTGTCGCAACCGGTTTTAAAGACAAAATCAGATACACACTATATGTGAGCCTAGGAAGTCAAATCTCACATATAGCCATAAATAAGGGCAATATCAATAGACAATGCTTAAATACATAACATATTAGTATAAATAATATAATCTCAAAGTATAGATAGCAAAAAGATGTCTTCGATCTTCAGGTGAAGTCTCCAAATCCACAGGGATGACTGACTGGTTGACCACAAGCCTAGCTCCTCCAGACTAGCAATCTGGTACCCATCCGGGATTTTCATTGGATGTAAAGCAAGTGTAAGGTCACCATTGATTAGCAAGTATATCAAAGGGATCTATGAGGTTCAAAAGGCTTGACACTGTTTGACTATGGTTCACAATTTTAGTTGATCAAATTTTAGCATCCTGTATCACTACTTTAGTGAACAATCCCAATTCCCAAGTGATATTAAAGAATAATCAAGTTTATCTCAATTTCCAGCCATCCACCATCCACATTAACCACTAATCTTGAAGGATCTAGTCTGCTCATATTCGTGAGCATGGCTGTTATAACAAGTCAAATATTTCTACAGAAATTGTATATCTTTACCCACCGAGCCATGATTCCCAATGCCAGGGTTTGCAAAGCCCACTACACCTCTACCTAGGAATTGTGGCAGGGTTTCACTATGAAACCCTTAGCTAGTCGCACTAACAAGTCATACATACTAAGGAGTGGCACTTGTGGGCGTCGTAGCATGGTACACACATCCTAGCAAAAAAGGAAAGATACCCTCTTACCCTTATTGGAGATACAGACGAGCTAGTATAATCTAGTTAACAGGTTAAAGTTAGAGTCATATGACACTCGGGGTTGTACGGAACCTCTTAGGTTGCTGCTTCAGGATTAAGTCCTTATGGAGAGGCACTAGAGTACTCAACCCCGTACTGTAGCCCCCTATCTGTTGCTAAAAAGCTTTATGTTATCATATTGCATAATGTCTTTAATCATGTTTAACTATTATTCTATATTTAGCGTTGTAGCATCTATCCAAAATGCATACCCAAACCATAGGTAACAAGGATATGTAGTACAAGAATTCATCTAGGTAAAGTCCTTAAGGGTATATCAAATTGAACACATGCATGAATATGAATAGTAATTGTTCATAAGTACAAGAGGCCTTTGGTACACTTGCCTTAAATACCGATCCTTCGGTAAGCTTTAATCTTCAATGTCCTTCTTCTTCTTCTGGATCATCACGTATATCTCACCGACTGGACGTAATCGTAGAACACCACACAACATTCATACACATACATGCATAGCATACAATTGCATCTATATCAGAACAATACACCAATCATAGAAAAATAAGTAAAAGAGTTTGAAATATGATTCTACGCATCGCTACGAACACACAGTCACGAGAGGTACGCTAATCGGAGCTACAGTTGAAAAGATACATCTACCGAAGATTTTGCTTATAAAACAGAAAACCATAAGCTTTAAACAATATACTAAAAGAGTGGGATCGTCGCTACAATCACGGGAACGTAAGAATCACCGATAATGGAACTATCATTAAAAAGAAACAACTATCGGGATTTTATATTATAAAAGAGAGAAAAAGCCTATATGCTTGATTTATTTTAATTGAGCAAAACTATATAAAGCATATTAATTCAGGTTACATAAAATCATATTTTATTTAAAAGCCAAGTTGAACTAGTCATATTTTATACATAAACATGCACGTATCATTTAATCAAATTAACTTTAACTTTGCAAGAGAAAAATGCATGTGGAAGCATCTTAACTGACTTTATATAAATCATGTTGAAACTAAGCAAATTATAATTAATAAATACATATTTAAGTTGACATTAATTAACAAGTAATTATAAAAGGTAGATACTGTCCTAGATTGCTGTTATTTAGAAACAAGTTTATGTAATCATTAATTAAATTAATATTTAAATTATAATATTATGAACATGGGGCGTGATAAACGTTGCTACTAGCGCGTACCTTACATTGACACGATTTAACACGACAAGAACGAAGTTAACCCTATGTAGTTGCTTTTAATTAAAAGCAATTGAATAAATATAAATTAAATTAATACCTTATATTAAAATTCAGAAATATTTATTATATTGGATGATGCTGCTAACACGTATCACACATTGCGATGAAACTCGCGCAATCGAATCGAAATCAAATACCAAAATCAACTTTAATTAAACAACAATTAATTAATTATAAACACAATTTATATTTTAATAAAATAAATTCGTAAACATGTAATATGAAAACTAATAGCGCTACTACGTAGATCTCCATGACATGAAACTAATACAACTAGAATGAACTAAAACGGAATTAAAACGAAGAAACGACGAAGATTTATCGAACGAGTGGCATTCATGTAAATACGGTCATCTTCATCCTTGGGTTGTTTGTACGTACAGACATGGCCATGAAAGTGCTGCTGTGCTGCTCCACGTAGGGAAGGGAGGGGGTTCAGCCTTAGCTGTAGGGCCTGCTAGCCAGCCAACGGCGCAGCGCCAGGACAGGGCCCACTCGGGCCGGAGTAGGGCAGCAAGCGCGCCCGCCTACACCCGCACGGCACAGGGTGGCGGCGGGCATCCTGCTCACTCACGAGCAGGGGCGCGGGATGGGGCAGCGTAGGGCCACAGGCCAGGGGCGGCAGTGTGGGGAATGGGGCTGGGATGTGGGAGGGTGCTGTGGTGGCGCCGGGTGGCCGGTGACGAAGGAGAAGATCGCGTCCATGGTGTTCCTCGCCGGAGAAGAAAAAGAGAGGTTAGTGAAACGACGAACGAGCACGGATTCATGAAAAGGATGGCACGATGGTGTAGAGGACGACGAGATCTACCTTGCAGTAGTGACGATTTCCACGGAGGACGCCGGAGATGGCCGAAAACGCTCGCTGGAAACCTAGAGGTGCACAACTTCGGCGTCCGATCTACGGGGCTACGAGTGGCGGCTCGCGAAAAGCGGTCATACTTTTGGAATCAGCTCGTTGAGGGCTACGCCGGCATATATATATATATATAGATTTTGGAAATCCGAGATATTTTAGGAAATAATTGATTTTCTAGAATTAAAAATAATTCCAGAAAATATGAAATTACTATTTAGGCTCCGAAAAATATCTTTGAGCTCTAAAAAATTCCATAAAATTCTTAGGGATAGATGGAAGGATAAGGAACACAACCAAAGTGGTTTTAGCTCCTAGAAAGGACTTTTGCATTGATCGAGAAAAAAAACAAAGCTCTAAGAAATATGAATTTAATCCTGAAAAGGTTAGAAAGATTCCTGGAAAGAGAGGCATCGTTCGAACGTGTCTTAAAACCTTTTTCAAGCCTTTGGATTTTGAAAATAAGGCATCTTATCTAACTTTTGTTTTTGCAAGTTTTTAAATTCTTTTTAAATCACTACTTGAAAGCAATATTTTAAATATTGAGATTTGAATTTATTTTCCAAACCACTCATCACAAAAGTATCAATGCAACGGATGTATGTACAAACATGTTGCTACCCTTATGTTGGATTTTAATTTAAAGAAAATTTTCTTTTACCTATGTTTTTATGAGCACAAAATAATTAACAGAAATCATTTTACTTTTTTTAGAAAGTAGCTAATTTTAGGGTGTTACAAACCCTATCTTTTTTGTATAGTCTGCTAGTGAAGTTTCTTACCCTTGCTCCCAAGTGTGCCAACCACCAAGCGTATCTCCTTGTGCACATGTGTTAGCATATTTTCACAAATGTTTTCAAGGGTGTTAGTACTCCACTAGATCCTAAATGCATATACAATGAGTTAGAGCATCTAGTGGCACTTTGATAACCGTATTTCGATACGAGTTTTATCCCCTCTTAATAGTATGGCTATCGATCCTAAATGTGATCACACTCTCTAAGTGTCTCGATCACTAAAACAAATGGCTCCTACCACTTATACCTTTGCCTTGAGCCTTTTGTTTTTTCTTTCTTCTTTTCAAGTCCAAACTCTTGATCATCACCATGGCATCACCATCATCATGTCATAGTCTTCATTTGCTCCACCACATGGAATGTGCCACCTATTTCATAATTACTTTGATAAACTAGGTTAGCACTTAGGGTTTCATCAATTTACCAAAACCAAACTAGAGCTTTTAGGCGGCCAAGTATCGTGTGGTGGACGTTCTTGAGCTCGTCCATGGCGATCTCTGTGTGCCAATCACGTCAGCCACAAACGATGGTCGGTGGTACTTCCTCCTACTCGTGGATGATTGTAGTCGCTATATGTGGCTGCAACTCTCGACGAGCAAGGACGAGGCGACTAAGGTGATCAAGAAGTTCAAGGCACGCGTAGAGGCGGAGAGCGGCAAGACACTGCGCGTGCTGTGGACTGATCGTGGCGGTGAATTCACTTCAGTGGAGTTCGCTACGTACTGCGTGAATTAGGGTGTGGTGCGACACCACACCACGCCATACTAGCCATAGCAGAATGGTGTGGTGGAGCGGCGGAACCAGATGGTGGTCAGCATAGCTCGATCCATGATGAAGGCCAAGAGCATGCTGGTAAGGTTCTGGGTAGCACGTGCACACGTGAGTGACTAGCATGGCGATGACATGTGCTCGAGCGTGGTGACAGCGTCCACCTGGCCAACCAACCTAAGAATGTGTCGTGCACACATTTTAAAGCACCTATAACAACTAAACGGTTGCTTCTAGACCTAAGCTATATTCACCATGCTCAAGATGGCATATGAGGCTACCAAACCGAGCTAAAATATAACACCTATTCTTAACCCAATTTCATAAAATAAATTGCCAAACATGGCATTATCTAGCAGTCTATATACTTAAAAATCTTCTTTGAGCTAAATTTGATTCCAAGTTGCATTTCTAGGCTATTAGAAATGTTGGCTAGCACTATTATTTTTTCTACGGCAAGTATTTCATTGTCATCTACAAAGTTCGTATTCCAAACTTTATTTAGCGCCATATATGTTCTATAACATTTTTGTTCAATTAAAATTAGTTTGAAACCCTACTTGATACATATGAGTTATGGAATAGCTTATCATTTAACATTTTTATTGATCATCTGAAGTTACAAAAATGTCATCTACACATTCCATCACATACATTATCACATAAACATGATGCTCATGACATGATTTAGTAGTTGTTTAGGGCATAACACCGAGGGTGTTACTAGCTCTACCCCCCTTAAATAAAATCTTGTCTCAAGATTTCATGTGCGTGCCTAGTGTAGGAAAGAGATAAGAAATAAATTTTAATTTACATAATTACCTTGGTGAACTAGAAAGGAGATGGGGATAATGCTCCAGAATATAACTCACCTGTTCCCAAGTTGCTTCATCCTCGGAATGATTTTGCCATTGGACTTTATAGAAGTTTACCACTTTGTTCCTAGTGACTCTCTTTTTCATCCAAGATTTTGACAGGGTGCTCAATATAAGAAAGGTCAGGTTGGAGAGGGAGTCCTTCAATTTCCACCACTTCGTCGGGAACCCTCAGACACTTCTTTAATTGGGAAATATGGAATACATTATGGGCTGCTGATGTGGCAGAACCGCTCGAAATAATGCACTTACGGAGGCACTCGTCTTCCATCAGACACTAAGCACCCCGAAAGCAAGCTACAACAGGTGGGTTCTGTCGGGCACACCCGAAGGGAGAGCCTAAATAGTCCACATTGTCCCCTAAGGATCCAATAATGAGAACGAGTTACAATACTTAATCTATTTCATACATCCAGAGTTCTTAGAAATTCATTATTATATTGCCAAATTCAGAGTACAAAATACAGCAGAATGATAATAAACATCTATCGATAATGAACAATGATCCATCTGTGCCCACCAGAAGAATCCTTCACACAATGGGTACTCCTCAAGTTGAACCTGCAACAGGGGTAAATAAACCCTGAGTACACAATGTATTCTCAAGACTTATCCGACTAGTGGGAATAATTTCTTGACTCCAAGGGATATGATAAGCTTTATGGTTTGCTGGGTTCCTTTTTGCAGAAAGCAATACTAATAGTGAGTCCTTATTTATGTTATTATTAGTAGCCATGATTAATTTATTATCTAGACATTCTATGTAAGCACCTGTTCTACTTTCAAGCAAGAGTTGAGCAATCAATTCCATTTCATCACCTTTCATCTTTCAGTTCTTACTATGGTGCTAGACCGTAGACAAGCAGTACTAGATTGCCCTAATGATTCACGAATCAATGCCCCCAATAGGGTACCCCAAAAACACATGCCCCGCTTGTACCCCAGGCACAAGCAGGACCAACCCATCACCGTCCTATCATGGGGTCTAGGTCCCCGTCCAAACTTGGACTCCAAGCCCCTGCTCCTAAGTCCCAGACTTAGTGCGGTGCAAGGACCTCTACCATCCCCGCCTCTAACCAGTCGGTCTGGAAAGAGCCAGAACCCAAAACAAGAGAGCAACAAGTCTTCCCTATGCCCATACCCAAGTATGTGCTCGGAATAATAAATCTATGACTTGCCTAGAGACCTATGCAAGGGCTGGTCCTTAACCGACACAGACAGGGAAAAAGTGTAACCAAGCTATGCCCTATTGGCCACAGGACACAACCACTTACACCCACCAATACCTAAACCATATCCCTGCCCGGTCTCCATTTTCCTTTCCACCATTTTATCATAAGTGATCATATTTTTCACCTATTGTGAGTAACGACAGGTTGCTCACGCTACCAATACCCTGAGCATAGCAGCTACTTGACCTATACTAGTAGGACTCATAGGTAAGTATATCTATGCATGTAGTTTTCATATAATGCCTATAACATAAATGCACATCATATATATATATTTAGTAATCATTAAAAAATAGGGGTTATGCACCGGGGCTTGCATTAGGCAGGCGGTGTATCAACAAAGTCAGCAACGAATGGGTTCGGGGCTCCCTCCTACACAAGGATCTCCTCCTCGTACTCCTCAATAATCTCCTCGTAGTCCTATAAGTCCACAGGCATGAACTCTACCAACTCGTGATCTACATGCATGGAATGATGATGCAACACTTAGTAATATGGCAACAACAACTCTTAAAATATGAATACATCTGTCAAGATACTAAGCTAGTTCTACCGACTCAGGTGCTACATTACATATTGTTACCAATAACAAGTATGAAACATGGCATGTACTACCTTAGCAACTAAAGGCATTCTTATTCTTAATACCGATTTACTCTATATATGATAAAACAAGGAGTACTAGCTACTCTATTTATCAACCTACTCTAGGGCTACAAAATTTATAGGGAGTACATAATAATCTAATGAATCTACTATAAAAATTTCATGGCTAAAGCTATCATCAATTTGCCACAAAAATTCCTACAAATATTAAGCTAAATAATACTAAGCTTTCTAAAGAGAATTTATGAGTCTATCATTACCATAGCTAACTATAAACTAACTACACCACCAGATAGATAGCATTTTTGTGAACCTAACAAATTTTGTTTCATTATTTTTGGACATCTATAGAATTTACAATAATTTTTCAAAGTTCAATTCAAAACTAAATTGAATAAACATTTAATACTTCTCTGGAAAAAGGAAAACCGAATCCACCCGCGTGAGCGGCTCAGCCCACTCCACTCGGCGAGCTCACTTGCGCTCCACTGGCATGACCCACATGGGGGCATGGCCCAGCCGAGTGACGACGGCCCATGACGGGAAGGCCCGTGCGCGACGGCCATTTTGTGAGCACATCCCTGACCTACCGACGAATCACCCTGAGACCTACGGCACTATTCCTACAGTCATCTACTTTGCAGATATGCCCTCAGAACACTTTGTCTTTGCAACGGCGATACCCTCGAGCACCCACGCGTGCACCGGCATGGCAGCGCTAGCATAGGGCGGTCATGCCGGCCAGACCAGCCCTTCCCTACCCTATCTAAGGAGCTGATACCTAACTAGGCGTGAACACGAAGCACTGGGCGAAGAAAATGTGTGCCGGGATGCCGTAGTAAGGACGATCCACTGCGGCGGAGCTCCTACAATCACGGCGGTGGCTTTCCGATGAGTTACAATGACGTTGAGGTAAATAGGACAGTGAGTGAGCTCTAGGCACTCACCACGGACCTAGATGATGTGGCGGTTCGACCGGAGGTGGCTCAAGCCAAGCTGGCCGCATGCACACGGACGATGCGGTGGTGCACCACGGTGGCAAGGCTATGTCAGGTGAGGCTAGAGGGTGGTAGCGACTTGGCAAGGGTGCGTAGGGTGATGAGTAGGTGGAAGTGAAGTTGGTGGTGCAACGAATTGAACACGAGTAGCATTGGATTGGGGCCTTATCGTCGACACATGCCGAGACAGACTTAACGACCCGGCGAGAGGAAAGCTCCAAATTGGAGCATGGCTTGGCGAGTAACACCGCACGATGGGGTTGGGTGGTTGGCTGACTACACCGTGAAGCCATGGACCAAGCTAATTGGACCAAGGTGGCTCCACCAGGCCGAATTGAATGGTGTGGATCCAGCGACCACGGCGATAGAGGAACAGGGAAAGGCAGGCATGGCTTGGCTCCTCGCTGCCATGGTGGGACATGGCTATCAACTTAGCACACAATCACGCCCATGCTATAGGGTGATGGGGGGACAACGAAACATGCTCTAGATGTTGGCCGCATGGCCATAAATCACAAGCTGATGACGGCGGCTCGGTCCTGCGCGTCGCAGTGAATGGAGCCGGTCTGAGGAGGAAACAACATAGCGTCGCATCGAAGCGGATGTGATGGCAATGTAGGTGGGGCAAGTCCACGCACGTTAAGGCGATGTGTGGGCAGGGCCATGTGTCGGCCATAGCAGGCCAAGCATGGCCACGCACGCACGATCATGCTTAGGCGAGTGCAAGGCGGTAGAGCGGCTAGGCGGATGCGACAACGGTGGTAGAGCGCAAGTGGGCGACTTCGCACAAGCAGCTGCAGCTAGCAACAACGCGGTGACATGACGCACGGAGTTAGTGACATGGTGAAGCAGTGGCAATGGACTAGCTAGGGTAGTGGGCCCATGATGATGGTGGTGGTGGCCAAGCAGCTAGGTCACCGAGCGTGGCGTGCGCCTGCGTGCGTGAATCGTGTGCCCAGGGCGTGACAATGGCGGTGCGGCCTACATGGTGGTGCACATGGCGCGCCAGGACAAGCCCGCGCTATAGTGCCAAGCTGACCCGAAGCTTGGTGACCAGCGTCCAGAAGCTGAAGCCGGCTGAGAACGTGCCTTGCACGCATTTTAAAGTGTCCCAAAAATCCATCTCAGTGATCCAGTTGCTAAACCACCTATTTAACACTCGAGATGGTATGTCAAGCTACTAGAACACACCCTAAGACCATACCACTACCTAGCCCGATTCTTCTACAAAAATTGCCAAACTTAGCTTTGTCAAACCATTTTCTAACTTAAGAAATGTGACTACGTCTTGATTGGTTTCGCGTCGAATGCGATTTCCAAGCTATTACGTAAGCTAGCTAGTGAATGCCATTCTCGACCACACGTATTTCATTGTCACCTACAAATCTTATACTACAAATGTTATTAAAGTTCCATATATGCATTCTATAATATTTTTGTTCAATAAAAATTCGTTTAGAACTCTAAGCGATATAACACAACATGAAATATAACATTCGTTTCGTGTTTCCAGTTGAACGTTTCGAATACGTACATTTCTTTACACCCTATATTACATACATTTACACAAATATGATGCTCATGCAGTGTTTTAGCAAAAGACTATACATTGTAACACCGAGGGTGTTACAAATCTACCCCCCCTAAAACAAAATATTGACCCAAGATTTCATGTGCCTAGTGTGGGAAAGGAGATAGAAAATACATTTCAACATAACAACTATCTATCAGAACCAGAGAGAAGGTGGGGTAATGCTTCAATATATAGCTCTCTTGTTCCCATGTGGCTTTATCCTCTAAGTGGTTCTTCCACTGCACCTTGTAGAACTTCACCAAATTGTTCCTTGTCACTCTTTCCTTTTCGTCCAGGATTTTGACAGGGTGCTCAATATAAGTCAAATTAGGCTGGAGTGGAAGTCCTTCAATTTCTATAGCTTCATCAGGGACCCACAAATATTTCTTCAACTGTGAGACATGAAACACATCGTGTACCACCGATAAAATATTGAGAAGCTAGAGATGATAAGCAACTGGGCCACACTATGCCAAAACCTTGTAAGGACCCACATATCGAGGGGCTAGCTTGCCATGGATACCAACCTGATGCACCCCTCTCATAGGAGACACCATGAGATACACATAATCCTCAACTACAAACTGCAAGGGCCTTCTTTTCTTGTCTATATAAGCTTTTTGTTGGCTCTAAGCTACCTTCAAGTGACTCTAAATAATGCTTACTTGCTCTCAAGCCTCTTTGATGAAATCAGGCCCAAAATATCCATAGTCTCCCACTTCAACCCAGTTAAGTGGTGTCCTACACTTCCTTCCATACAGAGCTTCAAATTGTGCCATACGAATACTCTCTTGGTAGCTATTATTGTAAGAAAATTCAGCTAACTTCAGGCATCCATCCCACTTCTAAGGTAAAGAAATGGCACAAGCTCTCAACATATCTTTGAGCACCTAGTTCACCCTTTCAGTTTGGCCATCAGTTTGTGGATGATATGCTGAGCTTCTGAGGAAGACGAGTACTAAGATATTGTTGTAGTTGCTCCTAGAAGCGAGAGACAAAAACTGACCCTCTATCAAAGATGATAGTAAGGGGAACTAGCCCGCGTGACACAGCACGTGCACAGCGGCCCACTGAAATGGCCCACACGATGCTGACCGCACGCGAGATGGCCCATGGCGAGGGAATCCCGCGCTGTGCTGGCGCTTTTGCAAAATAGACCTCGCACTTCTCCCAAATTACAAATAAGTCCTAACGCTATTTTCCCCCTCTCTCAAACCTTCTCACTTAACCCCCTAGCTTTCCTAGAATTCCCCTACGCGCACCCTTGGTGACTCAGCGCACAGCGGGCGATGACACAGCACGACTACACCCCTCCACCTGGGACATACGCTAACCCTCCTAATGGGTCGGTCACCATCTTTGACCCAAGCGGCTACGCTAAGCGATGGTGTAGGGTGACATGACTTGCTAGGGAAGGCTACAGTGGCGTGCGGCCATCCATGACACCGGTATCATTGTTCCGATGAGCTAGGGCAACTATAGACCTATTTGGTTAGCGCACGAGCATTAGGAGGCTACCATGGACAAGGATGAGGTGATGGTTGGAGTGAAGGATGACGGAGAAGGGCTAGGCCATGTGTGGTCGAGTCATGTGGTGGAGCACCATGGCGGCACGATCACGTCAGCGACGACGGGGAGGCGGTAGCGGTTCCACTGGCGTGCACAAGGTGGAGATGGAGGCAAGTCAAAACTAGTGGTGTACTAGAATTGGCTTGGGAGGGACAGTAGGAGGGCTGCCCTCGTCCACAGCCGAACGCAGCCTTATCAGCACGATGGCAGGAAAATGCCAAATTGGAGCTTGACCGAGCGCCATTCAAGGCGGGGTGGGGTCGAGCAGCAAGAGGACTTGATGGCAAAGACATAGGTGCATGAAATTGAAAGGAGATGTCCACTTGCTAGTCAATTGCATGGGGCGTGACTCCAACGGTGGCAGCTGAGAGGGAGAGAGAGATGGGCCGGTAGGTGGCACAGCACGGCCTCGCCTTTGCGGGACGTGCCCGGCGTGATTGGGAAGGCTTGCGCTCAGACTCAAAGGACAAGCGCGCATGTCGCCAACCAGCCATGGCCCATGCGGCGTAGCACCATAAATGCCAAGGCAATGGCGAGCACAACCACATGTGTGTGGTAGTGGTGACCTCAAATAGGGCCAGCAGCAGCATAGAAGCGCAGACAGAAGTGCAGACATGATGGTGAGGCGATGGCACCGGTAGCGACTGTGTCATGGCATGGGGCGAGTCGGCAGTGCGCCAGAGCGGCGGGATAGCCAGTAGCGCCCCATGGCCACACAAGCAGCGGCTCTGCGCGATAGAGGCCAATGGCGACCAGGCCTAAGGTAGCCATGGCCAGCCACATGCGGTAGCATGTGCACGTGCGAGCGACCACCACAGCGACGACGTGCGCCCGAGCGTGGTGACCATGTCCACCCGGCCAACCAACCCAAGAACGTGTCGTGCATGCATTTTAAAGCACCTATAACAACTAAATGATTGCTTTTGGACCTAAACCATGTTCACCATTCTCAAGATGGCATATGGGGCTACCAAACCGAGCGAAAACATAACACCTATTCTTAACTCGATTTCACAAAATAAATTGCCAAATATGGCATTGTCTAGGTGTCTATATACTTAAAAATCTTCTCTGAGCTGAATTTGATTCCATGTTGCATTTCTAGGCTATTAGAAATATTGGCTAGCACTGTTATTTTTCCATGACAAGTATTTCATTGTCATCTACAAAGCTCATTGAACGGATCATGATGCCCAAGAGGGGGGGATGAGTTGGGCTAATTCTAAATTTCTTTGCAATAATTAAGTCCTATGGTTAGCCCATTTAACCCCTTGTGCCTACAAAGTGTTTCTAATTGTTCTACCGCACAAAAGACTTGCAACCTAAGTTCCAATCCTACTCTAGCATGGCAATTCTAAGAATGTAAAGACTTGAATTGAATTGCACAAAGTAAATGCTCAAAGTAAATAGAGAGGAAGGAACACAGCGATGTTTTGCCAAGGTATCAGAGAGTCGTCACTCCCCACTAGTCCTCATTGGAGCACCCACACAAGGGTGTGTCTCCCCCTTGATCCGCGCAAGGATCAAGTGCTCTCTACAGGTTGATTCTTCGACACTCTGTCGCGGTGAATCACCCACATCCACTCACAATGTGAGTTGGGTCATCCACAAGCTCTCTGGATGATCATCAAGCTCCCAATCACCACCAAGCCATCTAGGTGATGGCGATCACCAAGAGTAACAAGCATGAACTCTCACTTGACCACGACAAGCCTAATGAGAAGGTGGATGCACACTTTGCTACTCTTGATCTTCACTAATGAGGGCTCTCCTTGGGATTCTCAAATCTCAATCACCTCACTAGGACCTTGCTCTTCTTGGCACTCTCTAAGGTGTTTCTCAGCTATTGGAATGAGCAAAAGTACCCCCACACACTGAGTGGAGGTGGCATTTATAACACCGGCTAAAAAACAAACCATTATGTGCCTCTACAGGTTGACCAGACACTCCGGTCATGTTGACCAGACTGCTCTGATCAGTACACCTCGAACTCTAGAGTTTATAGTGTGACCAGACGCTGTCAGCATCCGATTAGCACTGACCAAACGTGACTGGTCATGATTTTCCATCTCTGGAACCTTATTGAAGTCGACCAGACGCTGCCTCTCAGCGTTCAGTCACTTGACCTCTCAACGTCCAGTCAAACCAGATGTAATCACCTTGGTCAAATGAACTGACCAGACCTTGAGCCAGCGTCCGGTCACACCAGAGCTAGCGTCCGGTCAGTATTTGATCCTCCATTCACTTCCAACTCTCGAACATATGTGAATGAAGTTTTCTCCATTAGATCATAGGGCTGTTTTGGAGCTACCTAGTGCTAGTTTTAACAAGTGTGCACCACACCTAACTCACTAGACTCACCTAGGTCAAGCTACCCGTCCATACCCCCTTAATAGTACGGCCAAAGGAAAAACAAAGTCCTAAACTACTCTAAGTCTCTCTTTAACTCCAATCGACACTTAGAACTAGTCCATCCTTAACCTTGTCGTCCATCCTTTGAAAACCGAAATGATTTCCATCGTAGGGGCATGACCACCTTGATTGCCTAATCGATCTCCATTACCATGACCTAACTTAATTGCCTCTACAAAACACACGTTAGTCATAGTAATCTTATATTGTCATTAATCACCGAAACCCAACTAGGGGCCTAGATGCTTTCAATCTCCCCCTTTTTGGTGATTGATGATAATACCACCTCGAGTATGTGAAAGAGGTGAGGTTTTTAATATGCTTGGATCATATAAGCTTTAGGCAATAAGAACAAAGGTGTTAGACAAGCTTATATGACCCAAGCCATCATGATGTACTCAAAAGATATGAAATAAGCATGAGTACAACTAATAAAGCTCATTTGCATTGGAGTAAAACGTGGAAGCAAAGGCAAATGAGCAAAACACAAGTGATATGACATATAAAGAATTCAAAGTAGAGAGCACACATGTCATATATCACAATCATGTAGATATCACTATCACATAGATATAATAGTAAACATGAATGCATAATGTGATGAGGACATCACTACTTCATCACATACAAGCCAAGTAGAGGAGGAGGTCTAGCATGGGCGTCCAAGTCATCTTTTTCATGGTGGAAGCCTAGTCCAACTCAAGTTCGAGTCCGGTTTGGGCTCCAGGACCAGTCTGCCTTAAACTGGTCACCCAAGACGCATCCGGACTCCATTTTCAACGATCTATATATGGTTGGAAAGCTAATTTGATAAGGAAGCCAATCCAAGTGGTTTCACATCAAAAGACCTTCAGAATCAACAGAAATCATAGAAACAAGTTAGCATCCAGAATCTGTTAGGGTGCTATGACACCGTCTTTTGGTCCGTTGGACCGTGTATCGTGTTTGGGCCCATTAGGGGCACATCCAGGGGGGTGATGCCCAAGACTCTATAAATAGCAGCCATCACTCTTCTTAGGGTTTGGGTTTTGTTTAGTTCTTGATTTCCTCATGAAACAGACATCGTTTTGTTGCAACTATCGCCGCTAAGGCCGCTTGCTATGAACCAGGGCCCTAGTTCTTGATCTTGTTCGCCTGTGGTGATTAGTCCTTTCGAATAAAGACTTGAACTCTTTCTAGATTTCATAAGCCTCATTTTTATTTGCAATGTTAGGTTGCGTTCATCCCGTTCTTGCTTGTGTTCTCGATTTGCTTGCAGGAAATCCTTCTCGGTGAGGTCAATCACGTTCGCGTGGTTGATAACCAATGGATTAGTGGTGTAACGGTTGCGGGGGTCTGAATCAATCTTGGTTCAAAGCCTAGATCATGAACATTGAGTCTCCACCAATCTACGCTATCATACCTTTTGGAAGATCGGGCCTAGTCTACATCAAGTGGTATCAGAGCCCTTGTTGCCCGTTAGGTATAGTTTTGTTTCCCCCTTCAGATTGTTACTATTTTTGCATTACCTACAGTCCACAAAAAGCCAAAAAAATATACATCATCATATATTCCCTGTCCTATAGCCTCATTGTGCCATGCAAGTTTGTCTCTGATTTGTGTTGTTGAGTTTGTGCCCTAGGTTAAGTTCTTGTTGCTGGTTTTAGATCATTTTAGTCCAGTTTGTGTTTTCCCCTTTGTTTTTCATCATAATCCGTGAACACCTTCAAGTATTGCTGTGATTCCATTGTATTCATCAAACCCTAGTCTATGCCATCTTATTTGTTACACTTGTCTTTACTGTTTTCATCAAATCCTTGCTGTCATGACCAATTTTATGCACACTGTTTTCACTGTTTTCATCAAATCCTTGTTAGCACAAAAGGAGTGCGTTCTTAAAACCGGTCTAGTTTTCGCATATGAACTCGGATTTCGACGTTCCATATATCAAAATCGATCAGAAAAAAATTTCGGATCCATCCATCCTCGACTTTGTCAATGTTGGAGATTTTTATTTTGGTCAAAAAGTGGTCACAAGATTCTCTTTTCATGGTCACAAGGTCTTTGTCAATTTCGAGCATGTCTTCTAGAAATTCCACAGGCCACGCCTTTCACTTGTTTAGGCTCATATTTTCTTTGGTTACTTCTTTTGTGCTCCTAAGTGAAGAAAAAATATAAAAAAATAAAAAGAAAAAGTCAAAGAATCCCAAAAAAAACGACGACAGCCTAAAAATAGAGAAAAAAGAGGGGCAAAAGTGAAACGATATCTAGAGGAGCACATAGAGAGCGCCATTTGAGCTGTGTTTGCGTGTGCTGATTTCTACCTTGTTCCTAATCATATTCTTGCTATTCACATCACTTGATACATCTAGTACTTGGAACATGAGTAGGCCAGCAACTAAGATAAGTACTTGGGATACTTATTCAGCTTTGCTATTTAGTTGTGAATTTTGTTATTCCTTGCTATTATATTGTGCCTGTCCAAGCTCCACTCTCTTCTAACCAAGTATAGATTCACCTTGCAACTGTTACACTCAAACTACAATGGTATCACAGTCACCGACCGATTGCACCGCCTGTTGATTTGGTAAGAACACTTGTAAGACTGTGGTAAGACGCTTGAGAGTTGAGTGCCTTATTTTTCCTTGTCCACAACCTAAGTAGTTGATAGGGATAATACTATTTGTGTTGTCTTTTTCTTTCTACTAACCATGTCAGGAAAAGCCGGAGGCAGCGGCCAAGGAAACGAGGACGCACCTATAGATTTCAATGACTGTGTTTCTAAGAATGAGCTTCGTGCCGTTCTTGATGACAAGTTCAATGAGATCCTTCAACAAATCACCAATTTGGCCAAGAGGATTGAAGATGTTGAACAATGACATCCTGAACCACATCCTGAAGAAGATGATGATGATCTCTCTAAGGAGGACGATGGCGATGTAGAGGCTAAAGCCGAAGCTCAACGACATGCTGAGGATGCACGTAACCGTAATCGATTGAACTTTAACCAACGCGGTATGAGAGGTAACAACCAAGGTAATAATGACCCTTTCTCTAAAACCAAGTTTAAGATACCTCCTTTTTCTAGTTCTGCTGATCCTAAAGCATATTTAGATTGGGAGATGGCTATAGATAAAAAATTTAGCTCCCATCAAGTACCTGAAGAATATAGAGTTAGACTTGCTACTAGTGAGTTTACTAGTTTTGCTCTTTTCTGGTGGAATGATATTTGCAATAATGCTAATGCTGGTGGAATGATATTTGCAATAATGCTAATGCTAATGCTCAAATACCTCAAACCTAGACTGTACTTAAACGATGAATGAAATAAAGATTTGTTCCTCCATACTATCAGCGCGATCTGCGATTAAAACTACAACGTTTAAATCAAGGTAGTAAAACTATTGAGGAATATTATTAGGAGCTTTTAATTGGTCTAGCACGTAGTAACATATAAGAGGATGATATGGATAAGTGTTCTAGATTTTTTGGAGGTTTACATCGTGAAATACAGGATGTTCTTGACTATAAAGAATGGACTAGATTTTCCCAATTATATCATTATGCTATTAAAGCTGAAAGGGAAGTACAGGGACGACAACCTAGGCAATCCACGACTCCATCCGCGACTCCATCCATTCCTTCACGTCCAACCGAGGTGAGTAAATTTTCTAATGTGCAGACACCACCAGCGCCTGTAAAGAAGAATTCTCCTATCACACCTTCTTCCAGTGGATCTACTACACCTTCCTCTAGCAGCTCTTCTAAAGTTGTGTGCCACCGCTACAAGGGCATAGGACATATTGCTAATGAATTCCCTAGCAAACGCGCATATATTGCTACTGATGATGGTGGGTATGCTAGTGCTAGTGATGAAGAGAATGAATTTGCACTTGCAACTGATCTTTATGCAGATAAATTTGCAGATAGTGCTGAAGATCCTGATGAGGTAATTGATAGTGTGGCATGCACTGTAGACTACAAATCAATTCTTGTTCAGCGTGTTTTGAGTACACAAGTTGAGCCAGTAGACAAACTACAACACCATAATTTGTTTCAAATGTTCCTCATTGTCAATAATTTCCATGTTCATGCTATAATTGATGGAGGG
Source organism: Miscanthus floridulus (assembly GCF_019320115.1). Classification (NCBI taxonomy): domain Eukaryota; kingdom Viridiplantae; phylum Streptophyta; class Magnoliopsida; order Poales; family Poaceae; genus Miscanthus; species Miscanthus floridulus. The sequence goes on along the minus strand of NC_089585.1, from coordinate 66,772,499 downwards.
AGCAGCAATAACTTGGTAAGTTCTAAGCTTGTCAAGACTCTTGGTTTATCTACACATGCTCTTCCACATTCATACCATGTTCAGTGGTTCAATAATAGTGGTAAGGCAAAGGTAACACAATCTGCTCGTGTGCAATTTTCTATCGGGTCATACCATGATTATGCTGATTTTGATGTCGTGCCTATGCAAGCTTGTTCACTTTTGTTAGGCCGCCCTTAGCAATATGATAATAATGTTGTACATCATGGTAGGTAAAATAGATATACTTTTATGTTTAAAGGAAAGACTATTGCTTTACTTCCTTTATCACCTGCTGAAATTGTGCAATATGAAAAGGAACTTGCTAAAAAGGAAAAGAAAGGCCATGATAAAGATTTTAGCAAACCAACAAATGAACCATCAAGTAACATGAAAGAAGTTTTATTTGCTCTTAAATCTATTCTTGTTGATCATGATGAACCATGTTATGCTCTAACTTGTACATCGCCTATATGTCCACTTGGTCCTACTCCTAGTGCTATGCCTCTTGTTGGTACTAACCTTTTGCAGGAGAAGGAGGATGAATTCCCAATAGGGAAGCCACCATGGCAGCTGCCTTTGCGAAGGATGGGGTGCCAAGATGAACGTCTTCTTCCAGAACCATCGTTGTTGTCATCCAATGGAGGAGACGATCTACTTCAGTCGAGGATGACTTCAATTCAAGAAAGGGAGGATGATGAGGACATAACTACTTCATTGCATACAAGTCAAGTAGAGGAGGAGGTCCAGCATGGGCGTCCAAGTCATCTTTTTCATGGTGGAAGCCTAGTCCAACTCAAGTTCGAGTCCGGTTTGGGCTCCAGGACTAGTCTACCTTAAACTGGTCACCCAAGACGCATCTAGACTCCATTTTTGATGATCCATGTATGGTTGGAAAGCTAATTTGATAATGAAGCCAATCCAAGCAGTTTCATGTAAGAAGACCTTCGGAATCAATGGGAATCATCAAAACAAGTTAGCATCCAGAATCTGCAAGGGTGCTGTGACACCGTCTTTTGGTCCGTTGGACCATGTATCGTGTTTGGGCCCATTAGGAGGCGTGTCCAAGGGGTGATGCCCAAGACTCTATAAATAGTAGCCGTCGCTCTCCTTAGGGTTTGGGTTTTGTTTAGTTCTTGATTTTCTCATGAAACAAACATCGTTTTGCTGCAACTGTCGCCGCTAAGGCTGCTTGCTATGAACCAAGGCCCCAATTCTTGATCTTGTTTACCTATGGCAATTAGTCCTTTCAAATAAAGACTTGAACTCTTTCTTGATTTCATAAGCCTCATATTTATTTGCAATGTCAGGTTGCATTCATCCCGTTCTTACTTGTGTTCTCGATTCGCTTGCATGAAAGCCTTCTTAGCGAGGTCAATTGCGTTCGCGTGGTTGATAACCAACAGAGCAGTGGTATAACGGTTGCGGGGGTCCAAATCAATCTTGGTTCGAAGCCTAGATTGTGAACGTCGAGTCTCCACCAATCGACGCTATCATACCTTTTGGAAGATCGGGCCTAGTCTATATCATAATGTATCACACACACAAAAGCATAATAGTGTATCTCACAAATAGAAACTCCAAATGTAAATAGATAAGCTAATATAATAACTACGCTCCCCCTAGATAAGTAGCTCCCCCTAAGCCTAACATACTCGAACCCTCTCCCCCTTTGGCGTCAAACACCAAAACCTATGGGTCAGTCGGTGGGGCTACAGCAGATGAGCCGGGCGCTAAGGTACGAGTAGCAAGGTGGAACTAGGTGCCATCATCGTCTGATCCAGAGCTCTGAGCTGTCAGACCCTCTGTAGCTAGCACTGATGCTAAAGTAGTCTGGGTCAGATCAAGAACTTGTGCTACTGTAGGCTGAGATGGTATAACAGAAGCAGCTGGCTCAGATGATGCCACTGATTAGGGGAGTGTCTCTGTCATCGCTATGATAGGTGCTGCCATAGAAGGTCCTGGAACATGTAGGTATGGAGGAGTGGGCTACCCTATCAACTCACTGAAGGAAGCACCAAGGCTCCTATAGACTATGGTCTTTGGCTCTAGCAGCGATGATGTCTCAGCCGATGTGAAGCCCATATGAAACAGTGTGAACTGTGGGGCTGGCACTGACGTAGCAAACCACTAGGACACCTGCTCTATAGGAGAAGCATACTATGCTGGTGGCTGTCCCTGACTCTGAAGCCCACTAGGCTATAACACTAGAGTCATGGAAGTGGTGATAGGATGACCAAGCTAGCGCGTAGTCTGTGGCTGTGGGGCCCCAATAGCCTACACCACATGCTGCATAAACCCGAGAAGCTGCTACTGCATGAGTATCTGCTACTGATGCATAGCCTGCTGCTGCTGCTGTAGTGCCTAGGTCTGCTGCTGAATAACAAGCTATTGGCGCTAGAACTCATCCTGCCGAGTCTGGAACTATACAAGTGTAGCAGCTGTCTCCTGAGCCTATCTAGCCTAGTCCTGCCTCATCCGCTCAAGTATCACAAGAAGAGCGGGGTCAGTCTACGGGGCAGGTGGCGCTGAACTGGAGCTGCCGACCTCAGCATCATGTCGTCGTGGAGGCATCTATGGAATGGGCTGGTAATCATCATCAAAACTATCACTGGGCTCGCTAGTGACCAACCCCTCCTGCTGAGCAAGCTCCTCCTCCTCTATAGCTGCAATGCCCTTGATGATATCATCCTACTGGGCTATAGACTCGAGCACCTCTAGACGACGACGCAGCTGACTCGGTGCCTATGGTGTACTGTGCCGAATCATCTGAGACAAGTTATAAGCAGGGAACTCTATTGTGGCACCACTATACTCAACAATCATCTCATGTGACTTCATTAACATAGCTCTATGGATAAGAAAAGTGACCCAGTGAGCATAGGGTAGCTGCCTGTGACCTCTGAAGCCCTTAGCAATAGTGTCCTCCATCTCGAACAGAAGGAGATCCTAGATGTCGAAGACTGTCTGCTGCATCAGAGAGTTGACAAGCCAAAGCTGAATCTGAGTCAATCACTCTCTGTATCCCATCCTTGGGAGTAAAGTCCTCCTCATAACTGCCTCAAGCACGTGAGCAGTAGGCGTGAGATCACTGGGGTTCCTCCTCGAACCCTCGCCAAAAGGCTCAGTGAAGTAGTGACGCACCAAGTCTATAGGGGGTACCAAGCCACCATGAGGATGTCTGGGGTGCAGTCTGTCCATAGCACACTTCATGGAGCCTGACTGGCTACTCCTAAAGCCTAAAAATCTCCCTGGCCCTAGTGCTCATCAATCGATAGTCTCTCCCACCGAATGCAAAGTGAATAAAGTGATGGTGCGGGTCAATAAAGAGAGAAGCATAGAACTACCGAACCAAAGATGGAACATATAGTCTGGTTCATCCAATCAGATCTATTAGCCCCGGCAGATATGCAAGGTAGGGGCGAATATGCTCTCCAGCTGCTACAACAATAAACTCAATGCTACATACTCTCTGTGGTCTAAAGACCGCTCCACTATTCAGATAGGCATTGTAGAAGTCCTCCTACAGGGGTGTATAGAATCCCTCTGATGCTCTCATCCCTCCTGGGTGGAAACCATACCTCAAAGTCAACAAACCTCAACTGCTGCACCTGCTTGGCCGTGGTGGCCCTCAGATCAAGATGGGTCACTAGAGGTGGACCCTGTGGTCGAGGTGGTGGATGAGAACCCCTCTGCTAAGTGGCTGGCCTCGGTGAAACTAGGGCATGGGTACAACCAGAGCGGTGAAGCTATGGCTGAGGTGCCTGCTCTATCTCCTTGGCCTGCTGGCCCTCCCGAGTCTGCTCTATCGGCTCTGCTAGTGGGGGCTGTTGCTGTGGCTCCTGCTGTGACTCCCCCTGAGGTTGAGGCTGCTCAATGGCAAGATGTCATCCTTGCATCATGATAGTCCTAGGTGGACTACCATGAAGACGCTCAATACGCTCAAGTCTACCCTACGCTTCTGGTGATAGATGATCTGCAATAACAACTCCACTACGTGCACCTCCTCTCTTGGCACGCTCTGTGGCCTCTGCAACTGCTACTACTCTTGCTGTCTCTACATCTAGATATTTTTGCTTCCGGGTTGCTAGCTTCTTTGTTGCTTTACCTTTAGGATCTGTAGGTTGGTGAGGTGGGGGCCTCCGATCCTCATCACCCGGACCACCACCGACATTCTTCACGCAAGCCATCTGATGGATCAAAGAGGAATCAACTGCCCCTGATAAAGAAACAACTGCCTCTATCGAAGATCAACTGCTGTTGACACTTTCGAGGCTTGGCCTTGATCCTTACTCGCGAGCTTGGCTCCGAGTTAAACTATCAACTGCCACATGATCTCAATGGCACCAACTCGCTGCACGATGGAATAGATAGGGTATACAAATAAATACAATATACCTAATAGATGCGAAACCCTAGGAAGAAAGCAATTTAGATACGAAGTTGAAACGATGGGCTTTCTACCTGACAAACAGGAGACTCGAGGAGAAAAGAGAAGCGACACGCGGGGAACCACCAAGTCAAGGGTTAGGGTTGGCGATGAATCGATGGCCCTATGAAATCAGTGCTACGATGAATGGCTAGGTCATGGGTGAGTTGCAATGAGGATGCTTGGGCACGGGTAGGGCCTTACCAGCGCTGATTGTGGGGTGAAGACACTGCAATGGATCTTGGCGGTGTGGGAGCGCGGCTGGCTCAGTGGCGGCTCTGTTGCCGATGGGAGCCTAGTGGCAATGGCTAGGAGACAAGGTGATGCAGGGAGGAGTGGGTTGCATAGGCTGTGGATGCAGAGCTGGCGTGGGAGGATGCGGCAGTGCAGAGTAGGGTAGCATGGCGGCTGCGGTGGTGTGCGGGCAAGCGATGGTGCGTGGCCGAACGGTGGCGCACGGGCGAATCCGATGATTAGGCGCAGCTACGGCGGCGGCGTGGAACTGCAGCGGCTAAGGCGGCGACTTGCGGCTGCTAGGGCAGCACGACGGCGCATGGGTGAAGTCGGCACGGCGTGGAAGAGGAATAGGATAGGTCAACGCCTATAGTTGGATTAAATAAGGTGCCACCCTGAATCAGAGAAGAAAATAGGAAAAGAGATCTGATGCCACACGTTTTCTACTGATTGGATGCTCCGGTGGTAGTGACCGGACGCTACCACCTAGCGTCCGGTCGATTCCAGAGAGGTCCAAATCCTCTGGAATCATGACCGGACGCGTCCGATGGACACCGATCGGATGCATCCAGAGTCTGGTCACCTAGCCTTGACATCTTCATCATCGACCGGACGCTGAGGCACCTTCTGACTGGACGCTGGAAAACACTGTTTTAACATTCGATCACTCCTTCGGCAGCAGGTTCACCTCCTGTGAACTGACCAGACGCTGGACACCAGAGTCCGGTGCAGTGTTTGGTCACTCCTTCAGCAAATCTTCAAAGTCCTTCGCACTGCCTATTCCCAATCAAGTCCCAACTCCAATAAGATCCAAATAAACACCAATTGGGACTGATGTGAGTGACCTCTCTCAAACCCTCAAGATTTTCAAAATATTTTGCCTTAGGCTATAATTCTTTTTAAGAAAATAGGCGAAAAGAGGGCGATTTGAAGACAAATGACAAAACAACATTCATGCATATGCAATACTTGAATGTAAATCTAGTTGCTTGTCAAGTTTGATCCAAGGTTAAGGTTCTTCACACGCTTTTCGGCGGTTATCTTAACCATGTTAGACAAGCCCTATATGCATTATAAAGCATTAAACATGTTGTATATTACAATGCAATGCAAGGGACAACACAAGCTCAATTTTTAGTGAAGTTACTAAAATCAAGCACATTTAGTTCATTTCACAATCTACAAAATGTTGCCTCATCTAGTGGTTTAGTAAAGATATCCGCCAATTGATCCTCGGTCCTTACACCTTCTAGTGATATATCATTTTTAGCCACATGATCTCTTAGAAAGTAATGGTGGATATCTATGTGCTTGGTGCGAGAGTGTTGAACTAGATTATTTGCAAGTTTTACCGCACTTTCATTGTCGCACAAAAGAGGTACTTTATCTAGCACTACACTATAGTCTAGCAAAGTTTGTTTCATGTAAAGTATTTGTGCACAACAAGCACCCGCGGCAATGTATTCCGCTTCGGCGGTGGACAAAGCCACACTATTTTGTTTCTTGGAGGACCAAGACACAAGTGATCTACCAAGCAAATGGCACCCTCCGGATGTGCTTTTTCTATCAACTTTGCACCTGGCATAATCCAAATCAGAATAGCCAATTAATTCAAATCTAGCTCCTTTGGGATACCAAAGGCCAATGCTTGGTGTGTGCTTAAGATACTTAAGGATTCTTTTTATGGCAATTAAATGAGTTTCCTTAGGATTAGCTTGAAACCTAGCACACATACACACAATAAACATGATGTCAGGCCTAGATGCGGTCAAATACAACAAGCTACCAATCATAGAGCGGTAGAGAGTTTGATCAACCAGGTTACCTCCCTCATCTAGGTCAAGATGTCCATTGGTTGGCATTGGTGTCTTGATTGGCTTACATTCATCCATCTTGAATCTCTTGAGAAGATCATTAGTGTATTTCTCTTGAGATGAAAATCCCTTCTCTCATTTGCTTGACTTGAAAACCAAGAAAGAATGTGTGGCAGAACCGCCTAATCTAATGCCTCACAGGAGTGCTTGCCTTCCATTCGACACTAAGCACTCAAGGGAGAACACTAAATTACTCAGTTCCATCGGGCACACCCTAGGGGAGAACCTGAAAATCCACATTTTTGCCATCAGGATCACAAATGAGAGAATAATGCTTATATCATTCTTAACCATTTCTTACATCACTTTAATACAACATCAGAGTATAACATTTATTAATATAATAGCGGAATGAAATCATATTATCAGAGTTATAAATAATTTAATTGAACAGCGGAATAGAAACATGTGAATAGAGTTACAGCGGAAATAAACATCTATTAATGACATGATGAAGTATTGATATATAGCCTACGTCAACAGATTATGAAACTTTCATTTATAAAAGTATTTGGTGAGAGTCATAAATAACAACTATGATCGCAGCGTAAAGGAAATCCTCTCTGAGCCCACCAGGAGAACTCCACACACAAAGGTCAGCTCAAGCGTCCACCTGTTACCTGCAACAGGGGGAAATAAAACCCTGAGTACTCAATTGTACTCAGCAAGACTTAACCGATAGGAGAAAAGAAAAGACTCCAAGGATATGCAAGGCTATCTGGCTGGTGGGTTTATTGCATTTGCAGGAAGCATTACTAAGCGTGTGTCCTTATGTTTGATTTTTATTAATAGCCGCATTGGTTCATTAACTAACCATTCTATATAAGCACCTATGCTACTTTCAATCAAGTGGTACGCAATCAGATTACCTTTTCCATCTTCCATCTTTCATCTTCAGTTCTTACTACGATGCTAAACCGTAGACAAGCCGTACCGGATAGCCCGGCGATTCGCGAATCAATGCCCCCAGCTGGGTACCCCAAAAACACATGCCCCGCTTGTGCCCCAGGCACAAGCCGGACCAACCCGTCGCTCTCCTATCATGGGTGTCCAGGTCCCATCCAAACTAGGACTCCAAGCCCCCGCCCCTGAGTCTCGGACTCAGTGCGGTGCAAGGACCTCCTCCACCAAAACAAACCCTAACAGTCAGTCCGGAAAGAGCCGGTTCCACGACAAGAGAGCAACAAGTCTTCCAAGCGCCCATACACAAGTATGTGCTCGGGATAATTAGTCTGTGACCTGCCTAGAGTCATATGCAACGATCGGTCCTTAACTGACCAGACAGGGAAAAACAGTGTAACCAAGCTATGACCCGCCTCCACGGCAACACAACTTCTTACACCCACCAATACCCAAACCATATCCTGGCCCGATCACCATTTTCCCTTCCACCATCTTTATATTTTCCAAGTGATAGTAACATATTTCCTATATCTCATGAGTGACAGGCAATCACTCGACTTCTACCGGAGTCCTGTAGCATAGCAATCTACATGATCCTGTCATACTAGTAAGACACATAGGATAAAGATATATATGCAAGTGGGTTTCATTCAAATCCTTAAAACTTAATGCACAAATATAATTTATACTGTAGAAAAGTAGGGGTTATGCACCGGGGCTTGCCTAAGTAAAATATAATTAGAAGTTAGCTTTCCATCATGGCGACATGATCTCCAAAAGCACCAATTTACCAGCAACTCTGGATGACTCCGTGATCCGTCATCATACCTATATGATATGCATGCGATGCAATGCAACGATGTAATTAATCAACTACCATCGTGACTCATATAAATATGCTTTACGCCGCTCAAGTTAACGAGCTAGACCTAATGACGACCGTACTTAGGCTACATACCCATGTTATCAAATAAGACATTATTTCCCAACGATTATTTTAGTTATATAACCCAAGTTGCTTCTTTATTCGCAATAGGACATTATTATTCATCTAGCAACTAATTATTCTAGAGTTACAAAATTATGGTGAGTAGATAATAATATTAGTATTTTCCTATCAAATTTTTAGAATCAACACTATTACCGATTTATCCCGGAAATTCCTACAAGTTCATCTTTTAACAATATTAAGCATTTTAAAATACTTATATAGCTCCCAAAAATATTGCCAAACTTGTGAACAAAATATACCAACAGATACAGCATAATTTTAGGAGACTAACAAAACTGGTTTGGCATTTTTATGATTTTTCTATGATTTTCTATGAATTTTACAAGTTTACTTTATAAGCTAAATTATCAAATACTCTAGAAACTAAAGGAGGCCGTCAGTCATTAAAACGGCCCAGCTCAGCCTGGCCCAGCGAGCAAGCAGCTCAGGCGGCAGCACCAGCCAGCCCAGCGGCCAACGCAATCGGTGGCCCAGCAGTGCGGCCCACAGTCGGCCAGCGGACGCGCGGTAGTGGCCTAAGAGGCACCAGGCCAGCCTAGGCACAGGCAGTGGCCTAGACGGCCCAGCTCGCATAGTAGCCCACAACAGGACGGCCCAGCGAAAAGCAGGCTGCTGCCCAGCAAACTGGCGATGGCATATATGCGACGAGGCCCTCGAGTTTCTAACAAAGAACCCAGCAGTACATTGGCACTATTTACCTAGGTCGCGTATTTCACAGAAAGGTCCCCGTATAAAAATTCGGCTTGGATTCATACCCTCCGTCTTCTTCCAAAGCAGAGCAGGCACGGGACGACCTTCTCAGTGACATTGGCGGTGCGGTAGGCTCCTGGATGGCGCACGGCGGACTCCTCGGCCCTAGGCTGACAAGTCGCGGCGCACCGGCGAAGGTGGCCCAGCGGCAGCGGACCGGCCATAGCAACGTAGGCAGCATCGGGGCCGAGAGCGCGGCCAGCATAGGGAACAGGGGCACCGCGGTGTGCATGGGTGCACAGCACACTCAGAGGTAGCAAGGGCACGGCCACGCTGGAGTGCAGGGCGCACGGCAGCAAGGGAAGCCGGGCGTAGATGACGGCAAAGCCCTACGGCCCGGGCGGTGATGGCATGGCGCGGCGTGCACGCGCGCGCAAGGAAGAAGAAAAGGAGGCACCTGTGCGGAAGCAGCGCACCCGAGGTGCGCCTGGCAGCAGCAGGGCCACACGTGGCCGGCGGAGGAGGAAGAGGAGGGGCATCGGCGGCGGCGCGCACGGGGAAGAAAAAAAGGGTGCGCAACAGAGTAGCAGGTTCGGCGTGGGGCCGAGGACACGCGTGGACGGCGGCGTGGTGCTCCAGAGCTCGATGCGAGGAGGCAGTGGCGTGGGCGGTTGTGGCTCAGCCGGGTCATTTGCGTGAGGGGCTTGGTCCAGTAAGTCCGAGGAGCAGCGGTACCGGGGGTCCGCGTGTGCTTGCGCGAGGAAGGATGGCACTAGACGGCATGGAACAGCGCGGGGAAGACCTCCAGGCGCGGAAGGGGCGGCTTGTCGGTGGGCACATGGCACGGACGCCAGGGCACCGAATGCTGGAAAGGAAAAGGAGCGGACACCGGTGCCGGCAGCTCGCGTGCGCAGCGGAGTTGCGCACTGACTCGGTGCAAGTAGTGCAGCCAGCCATGCAAAGGTAGGAGCTTGGAGAGTGGTGAAGCTACGCATGGGTGCGGTTGCATGCTTGGGCGGCAGCTGGGCACAGGCGCCTGGCCACAGTGGTGGACCGAGGCAGAGGGCGGGGGGAGGAGAGGGGACGTGCGGGCGCTCGTGTGAAGCAGCGCTGAGGGGGGAAGCAGTAGCTGGACCGTGGCTCCAGCGCGGCCAGGACCGAGGGGCACGTGGGGAAGGAAGAGTAGCGCTCGGCCTGCGCATGGAATGCACCATGGAGAGAAAAAGTAGGGAAGGAAAGCAGCGCTCGTATGCGGTGCTACGTCCTAGGCGCGATGTGGGTGGCTGGCCATGGCTGGCGCTTGTGTGCGGTTAGCAGGGGGAAAAGGGAAAGGGGTGCATGACTGATGGTGGAAGTAACCTCGGCCGTGCGGAGGAGCGAGGATGAGCATGGAGGAAGGTGCAGCAACGAACAACGACGATGAGCTCGGTAGGTGATGCTCCGGCTGCTGGCCTGGTAGAAGGAAAGGGAAAACAGAGAAGGACGGCAGGAGACAGCAGGGGCAGGGGGAAATAGTGGTGCAATGACAAGCAAGATAGAGAGAGACACGGTAGACAAAAGCATTGATTAAAAGAAACAGCAGCGGTAGGGAGACGTGTGCGGTTCTGGCCAACTCCATCAAAACAGGAACAGTGCGGCGAATTGACATGAGTTGACTCAGTAACAGGACCATGTGCTTCTGACTCACGCACTTTTATATATATTATCATAACAGCACTTTGCTTTGGAGCACGTTCATCCATCGTAACTTTTACACGGTTTACTAATTTACGCAATCTTCGTTTATCGTTTCCCGTATATTTTAAATCCAAATTTCGAGAAACTCGTTTCAAAATTTTTACTGAGGCCTAAATCGTGGCGTTAAAAAGAATCGTAACACCATGGTGTTACAACCAACCCCCCTAAAAAAATCTCGTCCCGAGATTCGAAACTGGAAGCAAAAAAGGGGAAACGCGATTACATTCCGTAGATCAGGGATTACACGAAAGATTACACGACTTCAAATACTAAACCACACGGGATCTAGGGATACATGGTTAAGAGCAACTTGATACAATCAAGATCTAATTCAGAAGTCAAGATAGACGAGGACAATGGAGAAACAACAAGATAATGATTATCCAAATCATGGCGTAGCACCAACAAATCCAGAAACAGTCGACTAAGAAGTAAAACATCGTGAATCCTAAGGCCAACTAACCAAGGGAACTTGAACTTCTTTGATGAACTGGATCCTTTCTTCTTCTCAGATCACACCATCACCTCAGACAGACGAACCTAGCTTCACAACGTCGCCTGAATTTTGTAGCTCTACTGTGAATGCGAGAGAATGGGATGAAGAAGAAGAGCAAGGACCAAGGGTATTTATGTAGGCAAACGGAGGTGGGAAGCAACACACTGGAGGCAGATGCGGCGGGGATGGGATACACAGACGGTGCATGCTATGGAGATAAGGTCAGGAAACATGGCGTGCTTCCTGGACAAGCAGCGGAGGGGGAAATAAAGGAGAGGAGAGGGGGAGGGGTCCGCTTGATGAGGCAGGCGTGCGGGTGATCATGTCCCAAAAGAAGAAAGAAAGGAGAGGGAAAAAGGGGGGTCCGGTATGAAGGACGAGGCGTGAGAGTCGAGAGCCGACCGGATGCTGGGGAAAAAGAACAACGCACAGTGCACAAAGACGGCGAGCACTGCACAATGCCACGGCCACGTGAAAATGGGGAGCTAAAGACCTAATATAGACAATGTTCATAGGACACACAGCGAAATGACCTAGCATGCGAAGCACGGTCAACTAAAAATAGGGGTTAGGACAAGACGTCCACTCTGACTTTTGCAACTACTCCTGACTATCCACTGCTAACCTTGCTTGACCACATCCGTCTTTTCTGTAAACCCAGATCATGTCATACTTTCTTTCTCCAAACCATCTCTTGTGTACCTTGAGAGAACACTTCTGCATCACTCCGTTGTGGATTTCTCGTTTGAAAACCTGATCATTTCCAAGGAGAAAAATTTTAAAACAAAACGGTACGACGGTGTAACTTGGTAAAGGTACTTGGTCAACAACCTTGATACCAGCGTGTGCCAAGCAGCATCACCATGTGGTAGCTGTTCCATAGGGAGCCCTCGGTTTCATCATGGCACCAAGCTTTTAACTAGGCAACTACTACCAACTTACACGCCATGAAGGCAGTGGGGTCGTAGACCATAGAATAAGGGGAGTATTGCAATGGAAAATTCAAACAACAAGGGTTCCCTTCACAACAAGGGACAAGGAATTCAAATCCAATGGTGGATTTGGTTTAAAGAGATTCAAGTGTTCTGTTAGGACATCCACCATTAGTCGATACAGTGTCCTATATTATCCAATCATGGTTGATCTGCTGGTATCTGAATGGCAACTTCTCTTGTAACCCGCTTAATACCACCCTAGAAAACTTAAGCACATCTAATGAACTTAAGGTAGATAAATGCAATAAACACAGCAAAATAACAAAATGCATGTTCCAATGATCTTATATGGGTACGTCATACAGGCATTCAGGCTCCCATTCATGACACAACATTCACCTACGGTCGGACGATCTCAACCACTACGGATGACAACAACGGCAAGAGTACCATACGGGGGACAGTGACGAAATGCACTACTACTATGGGCACAACATCCCAAGGCAACTAGTCTACATCCTCATGGGGCAACGGCTGAGCGAGAGGAATTAAGGGTTCTTCTTCTAACACTTCTGAGGGTGGAGGTGCTGGCGGTGCTGCAACACTGGTTCTTCTTCTCTCGGGAGGGTGGATAGGGATCCCTTCCAAGATCGGGGCATCCTACCTTTCAGCAGCTAGTGTCCTTCGCTCGGCCCTGGTGACAAGATAGGCCACCCATAGCTAATGGACATGTCGATCTTTAGCCCCCTTTAGAGCTTCCTCCATGGCAGCCTCTCGGCTCTCAGCAGCTGCAGCACTGGCATGCGCTTCAGCGAGCTGCACCTGGAGCATCCGGTTGAAGACCTCGGCTTCCTCAGGTGCGTCGAAGGCACGCCCTCAGCTCCAAGGCTTGACGGTCGTACTGCTCATCTAGAGCGAGCAGGTACGTGGTCAAGTGCACCACAGTGGGACTATCCTCTTGCACATCTCATCCTTGCAAAGCCTCCATGCGGGCCCTCCATGCTCTCCGATTCTTGTCCAAAGGAGGAAAAAACCACATGGGGGTACGGGCAATGGGCTCCTCATAGATCTGGTAGAGGTACTGCAAGGCTTTGCTAGCCACAACCTGGTAGGTGTCGACGAAGCAAAACCCAGTTGCGGTCACACTCCAGGCTTCAGTGAGGTCGGGGAACTCCTCACTCTTCTCGATGTAGACGGTAACCTCACACCGCTTAGTGCCATGCTCCTCATACTCATGGCCCTCATACTCGGGGCAATCATTGACTCTGAGCTTTTGCATGGTGGCATGCAGGATTCTAGGAAAACCCTCAACATTCAGGTAGTAGGTACTAACCCAGGCTCCTGCCATCTCTGGCGGTGGTTGCAAGGAAGGCTGAGCGAAAAGCTAGCTCGAAGGAAAAGCTAAGCGAGCTAAAGTGCGCTGAGTGGTGGTACCAATGGCTAAGTCAGGCTCTACTTATAAAGGTGGAGCATTTAGTGGTCCTGGTGTGGTTCACCAGGGTTCCCGCGCGAGATCACTACGGCGGATCGACCAAATTCTGCGCGTTCGAGGTGAACGACGTGCGATGCCTTTACTGACTAGTACGACTGCTAGGGCAAGGGTCTAACAAGAGCGTAGAGAAGGGGTATAGAGAGACAGTGGGTCACGATTGGCGCGAACCATAGGCAAACGCAAAACATGAAGCCATAGTGCAGACCTAACTCTAGAATAGGAACGAGTCAGACATGCACAATACAACACGTGTGACACCTAAGGATGGCGTATCTAGAAGCAATATGGATGCTACAATGCACAAACCTGATATGCATGAATACACGCCCTATACGTCCTTTCACTGTTGCCAACATATAAGGCAAACGTTCTCATATTTCTGGCACAACGTTCCCTCCCTATAACTAGTCTATACTATCAAACTATGCTCGAGTCAGTGTACCTACACAAACTTGATTAATCCTATCTAGGTCAGCAGAGTGCCATCTATCCTAGATACATAACTATAGTAATAGGGCTACTTATATAACTTCGCATACAAACGTCCTAACTTTTTGAAAGAATTTGTTGTCAAATTTTAGTTTAGAAAAGGTTTTTGAAGTTGTATTTCCTCATTTGCGCTCTGATACCACTTGTGGTAGAACTGTCTAATCTAATGCCTCACAGGAGTGCTTGCCTTCCATTAGATACTAAGCACTCAAGGGAGAACACTAAATTACTCGGTTCTGTCGAGCACACCCCAGGGGAGAACCCAAAAATCCACATTTTTGCCATCAGGATCACAAATGAGAGAATAAAGCATACACCATTCTTAACCATTTCTTACATCACTTTAATACAACATTAGAGTATAACATTTATTAAAATAATAGCGGAATGAAATCATATTATCAGAGTTATAAATAATTTAATTGAACAGTGGAATAGAAACATGTGAACAGAGTTACAACAGGAAATAAACATCTATTAAAGACATGATGAAGTATTGATATATAGCCTATGGCAACAGATTATGAAACTTTCATTTATAAAAGTATTTGGTGAGAGTCATAAATAACAACTACGATCGCAGCGTAAAGGAAATCCTCTCTGAGCCCACCAGGAGAACTCCACACACAAAGGTCAGCTCAAGCGTCCACCTGTTACCTGCAACAGGGGGAAATAAAACCCTAAGTACTCAATTGTACTCAGCAAGACTTACCCGATAGGAGAAAAGAAAAGACTCCAAGGATATGCAAGGCTATCTGGCTGGTGGGTTTATTGCATTTGCAGTAAGCATTACTAAGCGTGCATCCTTATGTTCGATTTTTATTAATAGCCGCATTGGTTCATTAACTATCCATTCTATATAAGCACCTGTGCTACTTTCAAGCAAGTGGTACGCAATTAGATTACCTTTTCCGTCTTCCATCTTTCATCTTTAGTTCTTACTATGATGCTAAACCGTAGACAAGCCGTACTGGATAGCCAGGCGATTCGCGAATCAATGCCCCCAGCTAGGTACCTCAAAAACACATGCCCCGCTTGTGCCCCAGGCACAAGCCGGACCAACCCATCGCTCTCCTGTCCCGGGTGTCTAGGTCCCCATCCAAACTAGGACTCCAAGCCCTCGCCCCTGAGTCCTAGACTCAGTGCGGTGCAAGGACCTCCTCCACCAAAACAAACCCTAACAGTCGGTCCGAAAAGAGCTAGATTCGCGACAATAGAGCAACAAGTCTTCCAAGCACCCATACACAAGTATGTGCTTAGGATAATAAGTCTGTGACCTACCTAGAGTCATATGCAATGATCGGTCCTTAACCGACCAGACAGGGAAAAACGGTGTAACCAAGCCATAACCCGCCTCTGCGGCGACACAACTTCTTACACCCACCAATACCCAAACCATATCCCTGCCCGATCACCATTTTCCCTTCCACCATCTTTATATTTTCTAAGTGATAGTAACATATTTCCTATATCTCGCAAGTGACAGGCAATCACTCGACTTCTACCGGAGTCCTGTAGCATAGCAATCTACACGATCCTATCATACTTGTAAGACTCATAGGATAAAGATATATATGCAAGTGGGTTTCATTCAACTCCTTAAAACTTAATTCACAAATATAATTTATACTGCAGAAAAGTAGGGGTTATGCACCGGGGCTTGCCTGGGTAAAATATAATTAGAAGTTAGCTTTCCATCATGGCGACATGATCTCCAAAGGCACCATTTCTCCTAGCAACTCCCGATGACTCCATGATCCGTCATCGTACCTATATGATATGCATGCGATGCAATGCAATGATGTAATTAATCAACTGCCATCGTGACTCATATAAATACGCTTTACGCCGCTCAAGTTAACGAGCTAGACCTAACGATGACCGTACTTAGGCTACATACCCATGTTATCGAATAAGACGTTATTTCCCAACGATTATTTTAGTTATATAACCCAAGTTGCTTCTTTATTCGCAATAGGACATTATTATTTATCTAGCAACTAATTATTCTAGAGTTACAAAATTATGGTGAGTAGATAATAATATTAGTATTTTCCTGTCAAATTTTTAGAGTCAACACTATTACCGATTTATCCTAGAAATTCCTACAAGTTCATCTTTTAACAATATTAAGCATTTTAAAATACTTATATAGCTCCCAAAAATATAGCCAAACTTGTGAACAAAATATACCAACAGATAGAGAATAATTTTAGAAGACTAACAAAATTGGTTTGGCATTTTTATGATTTTCTATGAATTTTACAAGTTTACTTTATAAGCTAAATTATCAAATACTCTAGAAACTAAAGGAGGCCGTCAGTCATTAAAACTGGCTTAGCTCGGCCTGGCCCAGCGACCAAGCAGCCTAGGCGGCAACACCAGCCGGCCCAGCGGCCAGCGCAATCGGTGGCCCAGCAGTGCGGCCCACAGCCAGCCAGCGGGCGCGCGGTAGTGGCCCAAGAGGCACCAGGTCTGCCCAGGCACAGCCAGTGGCCCGGACGGCCTAGCAAGCACAGTAGCCCGCAACAGGATGGCCTAGCGAAAAGCAAGTCGCTGCCCAGCGAACCGGCGATGGCATATATGCGACGAGGCCCTCGAGTTTCTAACAAAGTACCCAGCAGTACATCGACACTATTTACCTAGGTCGCGTATTTCGCAAAAAGGTCCCCGTATAAAAACTTGGCTTGGATTCATACCCTCTGTCTTCTTCCAAAGTAGAGAAGGCACAGGACGACCTTCTCAGCGACATCGGCGGTGTGGTAGGCTCCTGGACGGCGCATGGTGGACTCCTCGGCCCCGGGTTGACAAGTCGCGGCGCACCGGCGAAGGTGGCCCAGCGGCAGCGGACCAGCCACGGCAACGTGGGCAGCATCGGGGCCGAGAGCACTGGCCAGCATAGGGAACAGGGGCGCCGCGGTGTGCATGGGCGCACAGCGTGCGTAGAGGTAGCAAGGGTGCGGCCACGCCGGAGTGCAGGGCGCACGGCAGCAGGGGAAGCCAGGCGTAGACGACGGTGGAGCCCTACGGCCTGGGCAGTGATGGCATGGCACGACGTGCATGCGTGCGCGAGGAAGAAGAAACGGAGACACCGGTGCAGAAGCAGAGCACTCGAGGTGCGCCTGGCAGTAGTAGGGCCACACGTGGCCGGCGGAGGAGGAAGAGGAGGGGCATCGGCGACACGCACGTGGGGAAGAAAAAAAGGGTGCACGACAGAGTAGTGGGTCTGGCGTGGGACCGAGGACGCACGCGGATGGCGGCATGGTGCTCCGGAGCTCGGCACGAGGAGGCAGTGGCATGGGCGGTTGTGGCTCGGCCAGGTCACGTGCGCGAGGGGCTCGGTCTAGTAAGGCCGAGGAGCAGCGGGACCGAGGGTCCGCGTGCGCTTGCCCGAGGAAGGATGGCACCGGACGGCATGGGGATGACTTCCAGGCGTGGAAGGGGTGGCTCATCGGTGGGCACACGGCACAGACGCCAGGGCGCCAAACGCTGGAAAGGAAAAGGAGCGGATATTGGTGCCGGCAGCTCGCGTGCACGGCGGAGTTGTGCACTGACTCGGCACAAGTAGTGTGGCCAGCCGCGCAAAGGGAGAAGCTAGGAGAGTGGCGAAGCTATGCGTAGGTGCGGTTGCGTGCTTGGGCGACAGCTGGGCATAGGCGCCTGGCCACAGCGGCGGACCAAGGCAGAGGGGGGGGGGAAGGAGAGGGGACGTGCGAGCGCTCGCGTGAGGCAGCGCCGAGGGGGAAGCAGTAGCTGGACTGTGGCTCTAGCGTGGCCGAGACCAAGGGGCACGTGGGGAAGGAAGAGTAGTGCTCGCGGCCTGCACATGGAATGCGCCACGGAGAGAAAAAGTAGGGAGGGGAAATAGCGCTCGTACGCGGTGCTGCATCCCAGGCGCGGTGTGGGTGGCTGGCCATGGCTGGCGCTTGTGCGCGGTCAGCAGGGGGAAAAGGGAAAGGGGTGCACGACCTATGGTGGAAGTAACCTCAGCCACACAGAGGAGCGAGGATGAGCAGGGAGGATGGTGCAGCAATGAACAACGACGACGAGCTCGGTAGGTGATGCTCCGGCTGCTGGCCAGGTAGAAGGAAAGGGAAAACAGAGAAGGACGGCAGGAAACAGTAGGGGCAGGGGGAAACAGTGGCGCAATGACAAGCAAGATAGAGAGAGACACGGCAGACAAAAGCATTGATTAAAAGAAATAGCAGTGGCAGGGAGACGTGTGCGGTTCCAGCCAACTCCATCAAAACAAGAACAGCGCGGCGAATTGACATGAGTTGACTCAGTAACAGGACCACGTGCTTCTGACTCAGGCACTTTAATTTATATCATCGTAACAACACTTTGCTTTGGAGCACGTTCATCCATCATAACTTTTACACGGTTTACTAATTTACGCAATCTTCGTTTATTGTTTCTCGTATATTTTAAATCCAAATTTCGAGAAACTCGTTTTGAAATTTTTACTGAGGCCTAAATCGTGGTGCTAAAAAGAATCGTAACACCAGGGTGTTACAGAATGTAAGCTCTCCAATCATTGACATCTTGAACTCCTTCGACATCAATTCACCAAATTCTTTGCATGAATCTTCATTTGATGATCCAAAGATAATATCATCAACATACACTTGACAAATGAAGATATGCCCATCAAGCTTGTTGGTGAATAGTGTAGTGTCGACCTTCCTAATGATGAAGCCCTTCTCAATGAGGAAATTCCAAAGGTACTCATACCAAGCTCTTGGGGCTTGCTTAAGCCCATATAGTGCCTTGGACAACCTATAAACATGATTAGGATATCTAGGGTCTTCAAACCCGGGAGGTTGATCAACATAGACTAGTTCATTAATAAAGCCATTTAAAAATGCACTTTTCACATCTATTTGATAAAGTTTTATTTCATGATGTGATGCACATGCAAAGAGGATACGAATGGCTTCTAATCTTGCAACCGGGACAAAGGTCTCTCCAAAATCCAAACCTTCAACTTGAGAGAACCCCTTTGCAACTAGTCTTGCCTTGTTCCTCACAACAACACCTTGATCATCTTGCTTGTTTCAGAACACCCACTTTGTTCCAATGACTCTTGCACCTTTTGGCCGCTCTTCAAGAGTCCAAACTTCATTGTGAGTGAAGTTGTTCAACTCTTCATGCATAGCATTTATCCAATCCGGATGTTGAAGAACTTCTTCTACCTTAGTAGGCTCAAAGCAAGAGACAAAAGAGTGATGAGCAATAAATGAAGTAAGTTTTTGAGATTGAGTCATTACACCCTTTGATGGACTCCCTATGATGAGATCTTATGAATGATCTTGAAGTAGGGGTGTATTTCTTCTATTGACCACTTGAGGGGGAGGTTGTGGAGCATCAACATCTTGTGCTTGTACCACCATTTGTTCATGGGAGACATGAGTATCTTTATTTTTTACTCCCCATCTTTTTCATCATCTTGTGGAACATTTGATGAAGAAGGTGGATCAATCACTTGTACATCATCTTCATCATCTTTAGGCTTGATGTCTCCAACCGGAATGTTCTTCATAGCCTCCTTTAATGGTTCATCACCTACATCATCAAGATTCTCATGTGCTCCTTGGGAGCCGTTAGATTCATCAAATTCCACATCATATGTTTCTTCAACCAAGCTGGTGGCATGATTAAATACTCTATATGCTTTGGACTTTGATGAGTAACCAACAAGAAAACCAATATCACAACGTCTTTGGAACTTCCCTAGGTGTTGCCGCTTCTTATAGATGTAGCATTTGCAACCAAACACCCTAAAGAAGGAGACGTCTAGCTTCTTCCCATTGAGCAACTCATAAGGAGTCTTGCCAAGAAACTTTTGAAGGAATAGGTGGTTGGATGCATAGCATGCGGTGTTGATTGCTTCCACCCATAAAGCTTTGGGGGTGTTGTACTCATCAAGCATTGTTCTTGCAAGAGTGATCAATGTCCGGTTCTTCCTCTCAACTACAACATTTTGTTGAGGAGTATAAGTTACGGAGACTTCATGTTTGATTCCAACTTCATCACAATAAGCTTCTATGTTTGTGTTGTCAAATTCTTTCACATTGTCACTTCTTATCTTCTTGAGCTTCACTTCAAATTTATTTTGTGCTCTCTTGGCAAACTTCTTGAAGCAAGATGCAACTTCGGATTTGTCATGAAGAAAGAATACCCATGTATACCTTGAATAATCATCAACAATCACAATACAATAAAGATTTCCTCCCAAACTCTTATATGTTGTTGGTCCAAATAAATCCATGTGAAGGAGTTCTAGCACTCTTGTGGTTGATATGAAAGCTTTGGTTGAATGAGTATTTGCAACTTGCTTGCCGGCTTGACATGCACTACAAAGCTTGTCCTTCTTAAACTTCACATCCTTCAACCCTCTCACCAAATCATTCTTCATTAGCTTATTGAGTGAGCTCATCCCAACATGAGCAAGTCTTCTATGCCATAGCCACCCAAGTGTTGTTTTGGTGAATAGGCAAGTCTTCAAGTTTGCATCTTCGGAGGTGAAGTCCACTAGATATAGATTGTTGTATCTAAATCCTTTGAATATCACTTGTTCATCATCCTTCTTAGATACAACAACTTCCTTTTCGGTAAACAAGCATTGGAAACCAAGATCACACAATTGCCCAACGGATAGCAAGTTGAAGCTCAATGAAGCAACATATAGCACATTGGAGATTGAATGGTCATTTGATATTGCCACTTTGCCCAATCCTTTAACCTTGCCCTTTGAATTATCCCCGAATGTGATTATTTCTTGTCCATCTACTTCTTCATCTAGTGACATGAACATACAAGGATCACCGGTCATATGTTGTGTGCAACCACTATCAATAACCCAATGACTTCCACCGGTCTTATAGTTCACCTACACATAAGAGATCAAGCTTTAGGAACCCAAACTTGTTGAGGGCCCTTCACCTTCTCAACAAGTGACTTTGCAACCCAAATTTTCTTAGGCCTATTTTTATTGGGAGGTCCTAAGAACATCACTTTCATCTTTCCACTAGAATCTTTTCTAAGCATGTAGTGAGCATTAAAGGCAAATGGGTCTAGCATGCTTGGGTAAGGGTTGTGGTGGTGGAGTTTGGTACTCATGAGCAAAGTGGCCTTCTTGTCCACACTCAAAGCATCTCTTTGGCTTGGATTATTGTTGTTGAGCTTGAGCCTTCTTCTCTTTGTTTGCCATGTACCCAATGCCACTTCTATCCATCTTCATGATGGTATTCATTAGAAGCTCACTTTGAAGATATTTGCCTCTAGTGAATTTGCTCAATCCAATCTTAAGATGCTCTTTCTCCATCTTGAGCTTGTTGTTTTCTTCCTTGAGAGCATCATTGTTCTTTTCTTCCTTGAGCTTCTTGTTCTCATCTTTGAGCTTCTCATTCTCAAGGATCAAACCATTATCATGAACAATAGTTTCTAGCACAATAGGCTTGGTGGTTTTGAGTTCTTCAAGATCTTTCTTGAGCTTTGCATTATCATTCTTAAGCTTGACAAACTCATCATAGTCATCAACTTCAACCACTTGCTTACCCTTGCTACTAGAACTTTGCTCAATGCTCTCAATAATCAAGTCATCACATGATGTAGCTATATCAATCTTAACAACATAGTTAGTAGCATCATGTGGCTCATTTGATAAGAATTCTTGAGCAATAACAAGGGTATCATGATTAACTTTAAGAGTGGTATATTCATCTTTTAGCTTGTTATGGCTAGTGATGAGCTCTTTGTGCACCCACTCAAGTTTATCATGTTTATCTTTAAGCTCTTTCTTAGAAGATTTGAGCTCCTTGAGTTTGGATGACATAGCATCATTTGCTTCTCTAAGCTCAACACTAGCCTTTTTGGCTATCTCACATTTAGCTAAAAGAGAATCATTCTTAATCTCAAGCTTTTCATTTTTAGCTCTAGTCTTTATAATGATCTTAGTATATTTCTTTAGTAATTTAGCAAGATCATCATAGGTAGGTGACTCATACTCATCATCGCTATTAGTATCATCATTATGAGCATGATCATCACCACTACTATCATCATCATGTGATACCTTGCATTCACCCTTAGCCATAAGGCATAGGTGAGTAGAGGATGATGGCGGTGGTGGCGGTGAAGATGATAAATCAATAGCAATGGCAGCCACCTTCTCGTTGTCACTTTCATCATCAAATGACCCACTAGATGAATTAATGTCCGTGAGCCAATCACCAACGATGTAAGCCTTTCCACTCTTCTTCTTCTTGTGGAAGTCCTTCTTGCCATCTCTCTTCTTGTATGGCTTGTTCTTTTTCTCCTCATCTTCATCTTAATTGCTTGAATCATCTCTCTTGCCCTTGTTCTTGTTCTTGAACTTGTCTTTCTTGGGCTTTGTGCATTGGTGAGCTAGATGACCAAGTTCTCCATAATTGTAGCAATCCATTTCAGAGATTGGCTTCCTTCTAGAGCTAGTGAAGAACTTCTTCTTGCCATCAAACTTGATGCCACTCTTGTTTAGCTTCTTAAGCATCTTGGCGGTCTTCTTCACCATGAGAGCAAGACTTTCATCATCAACTTCATCTTCACTTGAGCTCTCATACTCAAGTCTTGCCTTGCCCTTCTCTTGGCTAGCTTTGAATGCTAAGTCCTTATCTTTCTTCTTGATAGAGGATGAGCCATCTTGTGGCGTGATGTGCATGTACATCTCATGAGCATTGATCTTCCCCAAGATTTATGTCGGTGTAGCGGTGGAAAGATCACCTTGATGTAGCATGGTCACAATATGCCCATATTTGTTAATGGGGAGGACACTCAAGATCTTTCTTACAACATCGGATGGTTGCATTTGAGTAAGTCCAAGCCCATTGACTTCCTCTACAAGAACATTCAAACATGAATACATTTCATTAGCACTTTCCTTAGGAAGCATTTCAAAAGACTTGAGCTTTTTCATGACAAGATGATAGCGTTCCTCATGCTCACTCTTAGTTCCCTCATGGAGCGCACAAACGTCCGACCATAGTGCATGTGCGTCTTTGTGGTTCCTCACCCAATTAAACACATCTTTGCAAAGCCTCTAAAGATGGTGTTTCGAGCCTTTGCATTCCACTTCTCGTAATTAACCTCATCGCCTTGTAGGTTAGTAGCATCCCAAGGTTTTGGGAAGCCTTATGAGGCAGCTCTAAGTATACCAACATCTAGAGCCTCTAGATACGCCTCCATGCGAATTTTCCAATATGGAAAGTCATCTCCCTCAAAGATAGGAGGAGGTCCATCCCCGTGAGACATCTTGCTCTAGGCGGTTAAGCCTAAATATGTGAGCATGGGGCTCTGATACCAATTAAAAGGATCAAGATGCCCAAGAGGGGGGGGGGTGAATTGAGCTAATTCTAAATTTCTTTGCAATAATTAAGTCCTATGGTTAGCCCAATTAACCCCTTGTGCCTACAAAGTGTTTCTAATTGTTCTACCGCATAAAAGACATGCAACCTAAGTTCCAATCCTACTCTAGCATGGCAATTCTAAGAATGTAAAGACTTGAATTGAATTGCACAAAGTAAATGCTCAAAGTAAATAGAGAGGAAGGAACGCGGCGATGTTTTGCCGAGGTATCAGAGAGTTGCCACAACCCACTAGTCCTCGTTGGAGCACCCGCGCAAGGGTGTGGCTCCCCCTTGATCCGCGCAAGGATCAAGTGCTCTCTATGGGTTGATTCTTCGATACTCCATCACAGTGAATCATCCACAACCGCTCACAATATGAGTTGGGTCATCCATAAGCTCCCCGGATGATCACCAAGCTCCCAATAACTACCAAGCTATCTAGGTGATGGTGATCACCAAGAGTAACAAGCACGAACTCTCACTTGACCACGACAAGCCTAATGAGAAGGTGGATGCACACTTTGCTACTCTTGATCTTCAATAATGAGGGCTCTCTTTGGGATTCTCAAATCTCAATCAACTCACTAGGACCTTGCTCTTCTTGGCACTCTCTAAGGTGTTTCTCAGCTGTTGGAATGAGCAAAAGTACCCCCACATATGAGTGGAGGTGGTATTTATAACACCGGCTGAAAAATGAACCGTTATGTGCCTCTGCGGGGTGACCAGACGCTTTGGTCATGTTGATCGGACGCTCCGGTCAGTACACCCCGAACTCTAGAGTTTATAGTGTGACCAGACGCTGCTAGTGTCCAGTCACGATTTTCCCTTTCTAGAATCTTACTGGAGTCGACCAGACGATGCCTCTTAGCGTCCAGTCACTTGACCTCTCAGCGTCCAATCAAACCAGACGTAATCACCTTGGTCAAATGAATAGACCGGACCCTGAGCCATGACCACCTAGGTCAAGCTATCCATCCATACCCCCCTTAATAGTACGGCCAAAGGAAAAACAAAGTCCTAAACTACTCTAAGTGTCTCTTCAACTCCAATCGACACTTAGAACTAGTCCATCCTTAACCTCGTCATCCATCCTTTGAAAACCAAAATGATTTCCATCGTAGGGCCATGACCACCTTGATTGCCCAATCGATCTCCATTACCATGACCTAACTTAATTGCCTCTGCAAAACACACGTTAGTCATAGTAATCTTGTATTGTCATTAATCACTAAAACCCAACTAGGGGCCTAGATGCTTTCACTCATATTCCAAACTTTATTTAGCACCACATATATGTTCTATAGCATTTTTGTTCAATAAAAATTAGTTTGAAACCCTACTTCATACATATGAGTTATGGAATAGGTTATCATTTAGCATTTTTATTGATCATCTGAAGTTACAAAAATGTTCTCTACACATTCCATCACATACATTATCACATAAATATGATGCTCATGACATGATTTAGTAGTTGTTTAGGGCATAACACCGAGGGTGTTACAATTGTACGGTGCTCAGAGAAGGTTTTGTGTGGGGCTATTGAGCTCATCCCTACCGGAGGAAGGCAAAGAGCATCTCTGAAAGCCTATTTTAGTTTTGGTAATTGAGTGCCAACCATGTCGACTAATGCTTTCACTTAAGATGTTTGGCTAGAGTCCACTTGATGATTGATGAACAAGCCGTAGGAGGTAATGGAGATGGAGATCATGATCACACATGCAAAAGTTCTTCAAATAGTGAGAAGATGGAGCAAAACAAGCCACAAGGCAAAGGTATATAATAGGGTTTTGCTTTTGCCAAGCAAGGTGCAATAGAGTGCACAGTTGTCATACTATAAATAGGGAAAAGTTTTACTTGCAATGGTCATCTAGTGCTACTAAGTGTGAGTTTCATTTGCATTTGCATTGTGCTTAGTGATGTGGTGAGATGCATGAGAAAACCCTAGAAATTCTTTGTCAAAAGCTAACTCTAGTGCTCAACTTGTTTTGGTTCCCTTGGAAAAGTTAGCACTTAATATAAAAAGGAGAAGCTTCAAGTGCTTGAAGGGGTTGCTGCTGGAGCCTAGTGCTGGGCTAGAATTTCTGGCTTAGCCGACCTGTTTTCTCGGCCAGAGGCCCTTTGTTGAGCATGTTGCTGATCCGACAATTGTGCTAGGCCACCTTAGCATTTTCGGAGGCAGAGAGGGAGGGAGAGAGAGAGAGCATGTGAGCTACTGCTGGGCATGTGGCCCTGTCCCAGAAATTAGGCCAACCTACACTGATATTTCCGATGTGGGCTGAGTAGGGGTGCGCGGACCTTGTGTGGGCCATTGATCGAGCGCGCGTTAAGGGTCTACACCAGAATTTTTGGGCCGACCAGCTAGAAATTTCGCTATGAGGGCACGTGCTAACATTGCTGTTGACCAACCATGAGGGCCGCACGTTAGTGAGTGTAACAACTAGGGCATTCGTTCTTGTGACTGTTGGAGCTGGTTGGGATGCCCTAGAATTTTCCTTGGGCCAGAAATTTTGAGGCGGGGTGTGCGCCTGGGCCAAAAGGCCGAGAGGAGGGGCTATCGGCTGGGTGTGGATAAGGCCACTCCCTCCTCCTTGTCTCTCACTCTCTTCCCCTTTTCCGAAAAACATTGAGATTCAAAAAAGTGCCCGTGTTTTTTCCTCCTCTCCTCTCTCTCTCTCAAATGTTGGTGCGAACCCTAGTGAGAGATTGAGTATTCTAGTGGTTGATCTTGAGAGCTTGAAGAACACCTCCTCCCTCTCCTCTCCCTCTCTAAGCTTGGTGCTCATTTGTGTGAGAGGTTGGAAAAACCTAGTACTTGCATTTGAGAGTTGCATTTGGTGGCACTAGGCAAGGGCAAAGCTACGCTTTGCTGTCGGGGTCAGTTGACCCTAGTGAATTTATGCAAACTAAGTGAGAATTACTGTTTTGCACTGTTCTCTAAAAGCAAAGACCCCAGTGTGAATTACACCTGACCTCGACGCCATTTTGGCCTGGCTACACCATTAGCACTAGGTAATCTTTGTGATTAGGGATTTCTAGTTACTCTTGGTGATTACCGTCACCTAGCTTGGTGTTTGTGGTGGACCATGGAGAAAATCTTGGTGATTGTTGGTGTCTCCGGTCTTTGGCAATTGTGAGGGCTTTGTGCTCGTCCCCGTAGGAGATTTGCCAAGAGAAACTATAGTGACATCAATCTAGGTTTGGAGAGTTCCCTAGTGTTCTACTGGCATTCTAAGTGAAGTGGTGAACTTGGGATCTATCTCAACGGACCTTGGGGAAAAGTCATTGTGTCACTTGCCCCGTTGGTTTGCATTCTCAACACATGCAATTCGTGACCGTTGTGAGGGTTAGACCCTGACATAATGGTCCGGCGGGTAGGCGTCGGACAGTCCAATGGTGGCCAGAAAAGCTTGCGTGCCTCCAACGGCTACATCTTACATTTAGGGCTATAAATAACCGACAAAATGAAGTGTGAGCTCAAGTAAGACTTGTGTGAGTTGAGACTCATCTCTAGTTGCTCTAGGCACCAAAGTGTTTAGTGATACACCGTGATTTGCGTAGGTGCTTTGCGAAGTGCTTATGTTAGTTAGACCCCCCGCTTTAACACTTACTCTAGGTTTAGGCCTAGTGTTTAGTGAGGTTTGCATACCTCTTGATCATAAGGTGCTTGCATGCATCGTGCTTGTACTCGGAGTTGATTGTAGTTTTGTGAGACCACACCAACCGTATTTATGGTGTGGCCACCACCGTGTACCGGAGGAAACGAGGCCTACGGTTCGGCTGAAAGCTCGATAGTGAAAATGGCGGGGAGCAGTCTGGGAGAGGCATTCTAGAGACCCACTTGCGCATGAGGAAAGGCCCGGTGCTATCCATAGAGTTACCCGACTAGGAGCTTGGCCTTTGCGAGAGGCTCCAACGAGGACTATGGGGAAGCTTGCGCGCTTCTCGATACCTTGGTAAAAACACCGGCGTCGTCGAATGGGAGTTTGCATCTCTGTCGCCCGTTTACCTTCCACATTTACATTGTGTTCCCTGGTTGTATGCTTTACCATCCTAGCTTACTTGATAGGTTTAAAACCTAGGTTGCATGACTCTTTTGTGGTAGAGATAGCAACACTCCTAGCAAAATCGTAGTTGCATATCTAGATAGTTTATCTTTGCATAGGTTTTGCTTAGGTTAAAATTAGAGGCCATAGTTTAGAAATAGTTTTTAAGTTGCCTAATCCACCCCTCTTAGGTGTCAACCCTCACCTTCAAGCACATTAAGTTAGCATTTTTCAAATGATTTTCAACTTTTCCACTTGCTTCTCACCACATCACTAAGTCTAATGCACATGCATTGTTAGTGCTCACCTAGTGGCATTAGACAATTACAATTACTTTAGAGCTCCCCACTTAATAGTACGGCTACCTATTCTAAATCCGATCATGTCCTCTATTGCACCTTGGCCTACAAAAGCAAAGCCCTGTCGATATACCTTTGCCTTCGGCCTTGGTTTCCATCTCTTCTCTGAGGTTGAGCACTTGCTTATGGCCATGATCATGGTCTCCACTATCTCCTAGCCTTGCTCAAACCCATCATGTGGACCTAACTCAATCATATTTATTGAAAACATTAGTCCAATATTTATCACTCAATTATCAAAATCAAATTAGGGCTTCTAGCAAGATGCATACCGGTGACGACAAGAGAGCATACATAACGCAGATGCCAAAACACATGCACATATTTTTAAATTCAAGAGATTACCCTACGCTCCCTCCATTTTAAATTGTAATGTATTCTACCTTGTTTTATGTCTTTTACTATATATATTAGACATAATGTATATCTAGGTATTACCTCCGTCCCTAAAATAATGCAATTATAGCACAATGCCACGTTTTAGTACCTTAAGTTGATCAATTATAGATAAAAAGTATCCATATTTATGATATCAAATAAATACCATCAGATTAATTACGAAATATATTTTCATAATAAATTAATTTAAAGACATAACTATGAATATTATTCATTAAAAACTTGATCAAACGTGAACTACTTTTTATAGCACGTAACTCATAGTTGCATTCTTTTTAGGATAGAGGTAGTACATAGCAGAACTATATAAATAGAAAAGTCAGAAGACTTACAGTTGAGAAAGGAGGAAGTACTTATTATTTGTAAAGTCATACAGTTAGAGTCTGTTATTTTTCTTTTTATTGAAAATTAGGTTGTTTAATACAGCTCTAGGAGATGCTCCAGCTAAAGCTCGTCCTCAACTAGGCTAATTGTCA
This sequence comes from Miscanthus floridulus, assembly GCF_019320115.1. Taxonomy (NCBI): domain Eukaryota; kingdom Viridiplantae; phylum Streptophyta; class Magnoliopsida; order Poales; family Poaceae; genus Miscanthus; species Miscanthus floridulus. Next base: position 66,743,524 of record NC_089585.1, on the reverse strand, counting down.
GCTTTGTGTCTGTGCCAGCACTAAGTTCAGCAGTTAGCTGCCTTCTCGCTGCTCGCTGCCAGAAGGCAACGACGGCTATTCCACAATATGCATCCATCCACATTAAATAAGGAAACGACACTGCGGTATATTTATCCATAAACAGGACGACCAAATCCAGAGCACCGTACAACCCAGTCTATTTGTATGGTTTGGATAGAGCATCCTGAATCTGAACATTTTATTCATGGGACCTGACTCCACACATAATCACACAGCACATAAAGTGGGGAATGGCTCAAGCAGATCCGAGGAAAAGGCCCATCCAAGAAGAGAAGCGAGACCAGGCCAGGTCGACTGCTTCCTGGTTCTCATCAGTCAGACCCATCCCCTTCTTCCTCTTGAGGGCCTCAGGCGAAGTGTTCATGAAGGCATGTGAACATCCAGGGTATATGTGAACTTCATATGGTATCCCTGAAGATTTGAGCTTCTCCTCCAGGGACTTGGCTGCCTGAAACATCATATAAGATAGTAGTGTTAGATTCAAAGAATCCAATATACACATCATATGCTCTTCCTGTATTTTATGTTTGTTTGAGTAGTTATCAAGTAGAGAGACAATTTGGGAGCACCAGATACAAAACTAACACGCAGATATCGTACACAACTATGTTTCCACTTACTGCTATTACTAACACATAATGAGAAATATTAGTTATCCACCAAATGCTAGGCACATAACATTATTAAAGATTGCCATGAAGGCTACAACACTGACTTCACTCTTGCCCAGGCCTTGTTCACATGAAGAGTGAGATCTGGGCAATCCCAGTTTTCATGTAAATTTTCAGGCCTAATTATGAGTTTGCCCTCATGGAAATGTCTCCTAAAGAGATGCTAATGGTAATGACTACAGATGATGAAGTATATATATAAAAGATGAACCAAATGGCATGGTGGCAAACACTGAAACTACTAATTCCTTGCTCCAGCTTGGGTCTATTATAGCAAAGCTGTCCCTAGTAGCGAGAAGCTCTTTATAGGAGGTGATCTTAATGGCCATGTAGGTACATCAAGTGCAGGTTTCGAGGCGGTTCATGGGGGTTTCAGATATGGTAGTAGGAACCAGGAGCGAGAGGATGTCTTAGAATTCGCCATAGCTTTTGATCTGATGATAGCTAATACTTTCTTCCATAAGAGACGGTCCCATTTAGTGACATTTAGTAGCGGCCAATACTCTAGTCAAATCGATTTTGTCCTTACAAGGAGGGATAAATGAACATGTGTGGACTGTAAGGTGATACCAGGAGAATGTGTGGTCGCTCAACACAAGCTGGTGGCGGCTGACTTCCGCTTTCTGGTGCAAGCTTGTGGGAACAAACAAGCTAGGGTTGCTAGAACGAAGTGGTGGGAATTAGAAGGGGAGGCATCAAAAGTCTTTAAGGAAAAGGTCATTGAAGAGGACCCTTGGAATGATGAAGGCGATGCAAACAGTATGTGGGAGAAGATGGCAACATGCGTTAGGAAGGTTGCTTCAGAGGTGCTTGGAGTGACCAAAGGGAGCGGATGCGACTCGAAAGACACTTGGTGGTGGAATGAAGATGTGCAAAAGGCTATTAAGGAAAAGGAGTGCTATAAGCTCTTGTATCATGACAGGTGTGCAAATAACATAGAGAAGTATAAGGTGGCAAAGAAGACGGCAAAACGAGCGGTGAGTGAGGCAAAGGGACGGGCCTATGAGAATCTTTACCGACGTTTGAGTACGAAGAAAGGAGAGAAGGACATTTATAGGATGACTAGGGCTCGCGATAGGAAGACAAGGGACTTCAACCAATTCAAGTGCATAAAGGATGAGAGGGAGCAGCTTTTGGTGAAGGAGGATGAGATCAGACAGATGGCAAGAGTATTTTGATAAATTGTTCAATGGTGAGAACGAGAACACCACCGTTCAGCTGGACGACTCGTTTGATGACACTAACAGACGCTTTTTGAGGAGGATTCAAGAATCGAAGGCCAGAGAAGCCTTGAAAAGGATGAAAGGGGCCAAAACGATGGGCCCTGATGGTATTCCAATCAAGGTGTGGAGATGTCTCGGGGATATAGCTATAGTACGGCTAACCAAGATGTCCAATAATATCTTTCGATCGAACAAGATGCCTAAGGAGTGAAGAAGCATATTCGTAACAATCTACAAGAACAAGAGAGATATCCAAGGTTGTACTAATTATCGGAGATTTAATTTGATGAGCCACACTATGAAGTTATGGGAGAGAGTCATCGAGCAGCGCCTGCGAGGAACGACGCATATATCAACAAACCAATTTAGTTTTATACCCGGAAGGTCAACCACAGAAGCAATCTTCTTAATAAGACAGGTTATGAAACGGTTTAGAGAGCAGAAGGACCTTCACTTGGTTTTCATTGACTTGGAGAAGGCTTATGACAAAATACCAAGAAATGTTATGTGGTGATCTTTGAATAAACATAAAGTCCCATCAAAGTACGTGACCTTCATCAAGGACATGTACAACAACTATTATAACTAGTGTTCGAACAAACGATGGTAACACAGATTACTTCCCGATTAAAATTGGACTTCATCAAGGGTCAGCCTTAAGCCCGTATCTCTTTGCCTTGGTAATGGATGAGGTTACCAGGAACATATAAGAGGATATCCCTTGGTGTATGTTGTTCGCTGATGATGTAGTGTTAGTGGACGAAAGCCAAACAGGAGTAAATAGGAAACTAGAGTTATGGCGGCTAGACCCTTGAGTCTAAAGGTTTTAGATTGAGCAGAACTAAAACCAAATACATGAGATGCGACTTTGGCGGAATTGTACAGGAGGAGGGAGATGTGAGTTTGGAAGGTCAAGTAGCGCCTAAGAAGGATACCTTTCGGTATCTGGGACTGATGCTACAGAGGGATGGAGATATTGATGCGGACGTTAGCCATAGAATCAAAGCAGGGTGGATCAAGTGGCGACAAGCTTCTGGCATTCTCTGTGACAAGAGGGTACCACAAAAGCTAAAAGGCAAGTTCTATAGAACGGCGATTAGACCGGCTATATTGTATGGAGCAGAATGTTGGCCTACAAAGATTCGACATGTTCAACAACTGAGTGTTGCAGAAATACGTATGTTGCGATGGATTTGCGGTCGCACAAGAATGGACCGAGTTCAGAACGATGATATACGTGATGACCTAGAGATAGCACCAATTGAAGAAAAGCTTGTCCAATATCGGTTGAGGTGGTTTGTCCATGTCCAAAGGAGACCTCCAGAGGCACCATTGTGGAGTCCTAAGCCAAGCTAATAATATGAGGAGAGGTAGAGGAAGACCGAAATTGACATGGGGGGAGGCAATAAAAATAGATTTGAAAGCTGAGATATACCTAGAAATCTATGTTTGAATAGGAGTACTTGGAAAGCAGCTATTGAAGTGCCTGAACCGTGACGGGGCTCTTGGTGGGTTTCAACTCTAGCATACCCCAACTTGCTTGGTACTGAAAGGCTATGTTGTTATTGTTGGTAAAAACTAAGTGTGTACTGCTCTTATCATGGGGGCAGTGCAATCCCAAGGTTCATCAACATCTGCCACATGAAGCATAGAAAATAATCTACTTTCTAAATCAAAAGGAACTTGGATATGGACAACAGTTGAGCTAAATAGAGACAACAATAAGAGCTAAATAGCAGCATCAATCGGTGAAAAGTATGCATTGTGAAAAACAAAAATACAAAACAGAAAGGGAAATCATGTATATTTGGCAAATGCCGTAGCAACAGAGATAAGTGACTTGTGAGGTATAGCCTTACAGTGACATCTGAAAAACCAACAAAACTGTCATGCTCCCCGAAATGAGCCTGTATAGGAGCCTTAGCCTTAGAAGGATCAGCAAGCTCAGAAGATGGTGTCCCATAGAAAGCAACAACAGCATCAACCTCTGGGACTAAAACTCCACTTGCAATTGATAAAGCACCTCCCATGCAATAGCCAGTAACACCAACCTAGTTACAAAAAGATGGAAAAGAAGGTTATCAACTTCTGATTAGTGTATATGTATGATACTGTGCATGTTAATCACTACTCCCTCCGTCTCATGATAGTAGGCGTAACTGTTTTTCTTGCTAGTCCCAGGATACAGGGCGCTTGCTCGGCTTGCATGCAGAATTTACTGCTGCTGGTTGTTGGACTAGTACTACTCCCGTCTCGTTAGCGCACGTCAGTTAGAGTAGACAGGGAGAAAATTTCCATGCACATGCATGCGCGTGGGCCAGACGATTTGGTTAATGGTGACGTTTCCCGCAGTTATATCTGGAGGTGGAAGTGAAGAGGCAGCATTTATTTAGAAACGGAACTGAAGAGACTCATGCGGTAATTAGATGCTCCTTGGTCTTAGCGTTTTTTGAGTTGCGCCTACTATCCTGAGACGGAGGGAGTATAAAATAATACTGTATGGGTTATACCTTTATTCATGTTGTACTGGTTATGGTTAGACTGCTCTATAGCACAAATTCTGTGCGGGGCACAAAATCCTATTCTAAATGTTTTTGGATCAGCAGTTCCTGCAAACTTTCAGGCACATGAAATGCCTTAGTTATTCAGACAAGTTTACACTGATTTTGTTTCATGAATTTGTTACTCACTAGTCAGTAGTCTTGAGTCCTTACCACAATTAGGTAATTTGCACCGTGCATTAATCAGGCTAATCCTGATCCACGGATCCTATACTGTAGATGGAAATTCTTCAGCACACTATAAGGAGATTCAGGACCACAAAATATCTCAGAAAATAGAATTTTGCGGTACAAGTTTATCATTAGCCTTTGTTCTTTTTATGCATGGAGATCTACTCATAAAGCTTGAAAAGAAGATAACATAAGAGATTTGATTTTTGAGTATTTTTCTAGTATGGAAAAGTAAATGTTTTTAGTTGTTAGTAATCTGCTTCAAAAACAACACGTTTGGATGGCCAAGCCAGTAAACTGTAGGATTAACATAATGTTAATCAAGTGAAATACACCCCTTTTATTCAAGTCTACAAGACCTTGAATAAGAGCACCATATCTTTCCTGTAAAGAAAAGAAACACCCAAGGTAGCTGTATAATTGTAAGCCTAATCTATTCTTTTCAACAAGAGGATTGGAGACTTTTGGAGTTTAATATCATCCGGGGGCCAATCATGGGTTCTTTCACAAGAAAGGACCCTAGTATGGTGCTAGTGATAGATTCACAACAGTTAGTTCATTGAAACGATTTCCATGTAAGAATATATAACATACGATAACAGAAAATACAGATAGCAAATGACTAAGCAGAACAAAATAAAGAAACTCCTACCTTGGGTGATCCATTTGACTTCAGCCATTTAACTGAAGCCTGAATATCCTTGACTGCACCCTGCCAGTCGAGACCCTCCATCAGATGCTGTGCCTCAGCAACATCAAGAGCAACTTTTCCACGGTATAAACTGATAAGGGAAAAGAACATGTCAAGAGACGAAGTTCTTGGCCAAGTCACTATATTATAAGCAAGTATTGACATCTTAAGAAGCATTCATTTTATAAGCTCAAGTGATAAACAGGTGGCAACACAAGACATGATCATACTCTGGAATGAGTGCTCTGTATCCTCCACCAAGTTGGGAAATGTGGATCGCATGGTTCTTTATCTCATAGTCAACTCCCCACCATTCTTGCAAAACCACAATTCCAGGAGCATTTTCTTTGCCAACAACATAGGCATCAAAAGTCTACAGGTAAGAGGTTACATTTGAATATGAGATAAACTGACCAAAGCAATAGAACTTGTTAGAACTGTATATGTAGCGTCTCAGGAAAACTTGTTATACATATAGACTTTTTGCTCACAGAAAAAAAAAGAAGCGAAAGCATCCTTATCTAGCAATTCTTTTAGTATTCAAATTTTGGTAACAAGACAGCCATGTCAGGAGCTCCAAGCTCCAAGCTCCAAGCCAGCTGCACATGTCACCAAGACAAATGCTAAGCTTTGTTACACTGTTTGCACCAAATTATCTGGCTGAAATCACATCTCCCTTATTTTTGCTATTTATACTCTGACCCTTCCATCTAGGATAGGATAAGGTCATAAGTTATACCAGAGAATCAATTTCGTATATAAATCTATGAAAATCTATCTAAGATATAGCATTCCATACATCACGTAGATCTTATTACTGAAATTCAAAGTTATTCCAATCACATTGAAGTCAATTAGGTAATAAATAGTTGGCCAATCATTGAAGGACTAATGGTGTTTCTATTTCATTACAGGGCAAGTAAATATAAAAATGCGACGAAGTCAAAAATAAGATAGAAATCTGAAATAGTCAAGGTAAAAAATAGTGATTCTGTAAAATCCTCAATAAATCCGGGTTTCCTGATAGTTTACTATAATACTGTAAGGGTGTACATAGTATAGAAAATTAGCAGACGAACAAACATAGCAAAATCCAAAATTGAACTAAGCTGATAGGATTACGGATCCTACCGCCTAGATCACAGGAGTACTGTAGGGGTGAGAGGGAGGTGGAGCAGGCTGGGAACCTCGCTGCCGGCGGCTGGACGCCGTGGTGGAGGATGGGCGGCTGCGGCTGTAGCCCTAACCCTCGCGTAGCTACAGTAGAGGCGGCTAGGGTTAGGAACTCCCGGCTCCCAGGGGAAGCCGGAAACAATAGATTGTTTCTGCTTAATTATCCAAATGTCTTACAAGCCATATATATAGCTCTCACAAATAAGGGATATATCTAATAAATAGGCTAAATAATAGATAATATGGGCTGTTAGCCCCCTAATGCCGGCGCACAAGCTCAGCCACTAATGGGCCTCCGCCTGGTATATGTGACGCCGGTCATAACATAAGCATCTCCAAGAGTTTCCAAAACCTACTCCCAATCTAGATTTTTTTAGTAAGATTGAAAAAAAACTGCTCTCCAACAACTCCCTATCTCAACACCCAATCTTTCCGCACTTGGGAAAATCGATCCAATCGCGCGGTGTGCACGTGTATCAACGTGCCAATCTGGAGGTGGAAGGATTTGAGAAGAATAAAGAGTAAGAGATAAAGAAAGTATAAAAGTGTTGTGATTTAGAAATAGTTTAGGATTTCCGATGCAAAATTTTCTTCTATATTTTAGGAGCAAGGTTCTACGAACTATTGGAGGAGAAGCCAACGAATATGCTCTAAACATGTTTTAGCCACTTCTAAAACTCATTGATTTACCAACTAATTTTTAAGACAGTAAATAACAGAATTGGATTCAACTAGTTTCCTGGCAACGTAGCAATTCCCTTACGGGTATTCTATTGACACCATTTTTTTTAGTAAATTGCACGGCCGGTCCTTAAAGTATTGGGCAGGTTTCATCTAAGTCCCCAAACCCCAAACTACGAAATCGCACGTTTGACTCCTCAATGTATCTAAGTGATTTCATCCAGGTCAAAAATAAACACGAGGAAGGTTAGAAGGTGACGTGGTCGTCCACGTGGTTAGCCACGTACCCGTGGGCTCGAGGCGTACTCGCCCAGCAGGCCATGGCCGCCGCCGGAAGCGACAGCCTCGCCACCAGCCGCGCTGGCCGAGGCAACCCTGGCCCGCATCGCGCTCGACCTCCTCGCCCCGTGGCCACCTCTCCTCTGCTGTTCCTCTGGCCAGACGCCGCCCCACCCCGTCCCGACGCCCCCACGCACGCGAGCGCTGCCCCAGTGCCTCCGCGTACGCGCGGCCGCGTGATCCGACGGCTCCGTGGCTGACCCTGCCTCAAGGTGCTAGTGGTCGAGCGAGGGGAGGCTTGGTGGCGGTGGAACGCGGCGCAGCAAGAGCTCGCTCGGCCATGGCGGACCGCAGCGGCGAGATTCCAAAATTCGCCACTCACAGTGGATGGTTTGCAACGGGGTCACTTCCAGGGTCTACACGATAACTGGGCGCAGCTATGTGTGCGAGGAATTGGAGCGGGAGGCCTCGAGTTGCGCGAATTTGGAAACGGGGAGGTGGCGGTGTTTACCGGCGTCCATGGCGGTGACGGCGGCCACGAGTTTCTGGCTCGGCCAAGGCCGGCCAAGCTAAGAGAGCGTGCCAGCGTGGGTGCAGATGGGCCAGGCGCCGTTGGTCGTTGGTCGTCGCGTAGCGACCGAACGGAGCGGAATATGCCTCGGCGAGGGGCGCACGCGCGCTGCCTCATTGGCTTGGCCTGGCGCGGTGCACAGGATGGTGGCAGCGGCTTTTTGCAGCGGCACAGGGGGCAGCGGCGCTCAGAGGCGGCCAGCGAGCAGGGCAGGGCGGGCAGCATGCAGAAGCGGCAGCGGTAACGCGCGAACGCGGCAGCAGCGGCACCGTGAGGCAGGGTCAGCCTCAGCCACCAAGGTGCCGAAGCACGCGGCCTCACGTACGCGGAGGCGCTGGGGTAGCGCTCGCATGCGAGGGGGTCCAGCGCGATGTGGGCCGGGGTCACCACGGCCAGCTGTGGCCAGCGGCGAGGTTGTCACTGCCGGTGGTGGCCATGGCCGGCTGGGCGAGCGGCCTTGATCCCACGGGTACGTGGCTGCCCACGTGGACAACCACGTCAGCTCTAACCCTCCTCGTATCTATTTTAAACCAGATTGGATCACTTAAAATACATTAAAGAGCCAAACGTGTGATTTCGTACTTTAGGGACCCAAATGAAACTCGTCCCACCGTCCGTGCAATTTACTCTGTTTTTTTTTTTTTTTTGCGAGCGGGTATTCTGTCGACACCATAACCACATGTGTTGCCCTTTTATCTTTTGCAAAGGAAAAAAAAAACATGTTCCTTCGATAGACAAAAGAAAAGGCAAAGGAGAAAGCCGAGCAACCAAGAAAAGAAGCCAAATTTGAAGAGGAAGAGAACAGGGAAGAATGATAAAAGAATCCATGCAAGTAAAAAAAAGGATTATGTACGAAAATCATAAAATCGATTGATCATGCATAAGACAGCCCACCCACAAACACTCAATTCATCTCATTATTACAAAGAAACAAACTATCATTTGAGCTTCCTAAACGAAATCGAACGTAATTGGGAGAACCCTCAATGCCTGGCAGTCGACGCCAAATGCAAGTCGGATTCGAAAGAAGAGTAGGTGGATTAAATGGAGGAAGGGCACCATAAACCCTGGAAGAGCCCTTTCGGTCGAACGGGCTGTGTGCGCGAAGAGACGGAGGGGAGAGGGGGGACGGGAGTGAAAGAAAAGGGTAACGTACGTTGTCCTCGCGCTGGATCTGGATCTTCTGGAACGGGGCGGTCGAGGAGTCGGTGGCCATGGCGGCGCGGGGGTGCTGGAGGCGGACGAGAGGGGAGCACGAGCGCAATGGGTTGGTGGTGCTGAAGAGGAAGGCGGAGGAGGCGCGGCGGAGCTGGTGCGCTGTGGCCATCCCTTTCCCTCCTGAGTCCTGACTCCTGAGCTTGCTCCCGCAGGCCCGCACCGCACTGCACCAAATCCAGGCTAGTTGCGTAATTTTCCGTTTTTTCATTTTTTAACGATATATATACGTCTCGAAAAATATAACTCAGCACGGAGTTAAAGTAATTTAAATTTAGCCAATTACATATAAAAATATAAATAGTTATGTCATTAAATAAGTATTATTGAATTTATAATTAGATATATTTCATAATATATTTATTGTGCATTAAAAAAATTAATATTTTTATTTATATACTATTTGGTTAAACTTTGAACACTTTAATCAAGAACGTGTCTAAATTTGTATTCCTTTCAAGACAGAAGTAGTAGCCGTTTAAAAATCTTTGCCACACCATTTTATATCTTTACAACTTTAACTAATTAGTATTTCTCATATCTTAGTTAGTAGAGTATGTTTATAGAGCTTTTCGTTTATGATCTGTAATAAGGACTTTCATTGCGGTATTTCCAAGAGTTATATAGAATAAAATGAAATGTAGGTTGAAACATCTATTTTCAATGGAAAGATTCATTCTACGGTTTTATAGAAATTTAATTTGATGACTTGTATAGAGTTGATAACCATGCCAAAAGAGTTTCATTTCCATGAAACTCAATTCTTCTCTCTCTTCTAAAAAATATTGCCACATCATAATAAATGTTTATGCCGCGGCTTATTAAATACAAGTCAAACTCTGATGAAGCTAACAAGAGTGGACTGAACTCATTGATCCGAACACAGGTGGGTGGGACGAACAGTTGGTACGTGATACTTTCTAGGAAGAGGAAGCCGAGGCTATTTTGCCAATCTCAAACGAAGAAGGCATGCTGAATTGGCTAGCTTGGCACTTCGATTCAAAGGGTCTTTTCTCGACATACAAGCTTGCTGTACAGATTAGCGACAACGAGGCTGGGCGGACAGCTGGGACGTCTGCGGAGTGGAGCTTAGCGAAATTTCAATGCCCTTGGCACAAAATATGGTAGCTGAAAGTGCCAAACAAGGTCCAAATGTTCTTTTGGCGTTTCGTCCACAACAGCCTACCAGTTTGGAATAATCTAAAAAGAAGTAGCAAAACCGAAACAATCTGTTCGATGTGCAATAGATTTTGACGGAGACTGCGACCACCTTTTTTTATTGCAAAAGGCTCGGGAGTGTTGGCTGTAACAGAATCGACCAATTATACGAAATTAAGTAAGAAAATCATCCGCCAGAGTAGACGATTTAGCAAACTTAAGCCCGTATAATCCGGTAGTCCGTGAAATCACGAAGGATTTCAAACCAACTCACATCCCAGCCAAGATCGTAATAAGTTTAGCGGTCACCATCACATATTACATAAAAGTTCGCATCTCAGATACATCAGAGTGTAAACATAGTTATTACAAAACGAGTTCGAATAAAAGTAGCGGAAGCCATTTATTTAAAACCACACACACTCACATGGAGTTCAAATACAGTGCCAGCTGGATGATCATCTACAACAAAAGCATTAGACAAGACATATGGAATGACCATGCCCATGGTCCTAAGCATCACCCATCGCAGGATAAAGGCAGTTGATACAGTAGTCGTAATACATCTGCCCATCTGCAACAAGTGAGAATAAAACCCTAAGTACGAGAAGGTACTCAGCTAGACTTACCCGACATAACCAAAATAAAGTGACACCAAGGATTATGAAGGCTTTATAGTAGGGTAGCTGACTCATTTGCAAAAAGAAGTATTTTTAGCATTTTAAGAACCTTTCCAAAAGCATTATTGTCAAGTTAATTATTATTAACCTGTCTACTAGATTTACACTTATACTAGATCAAGCATGTGACTAAGCCAATAATGATAACCAATGATCATTAACAACTTCCATAATGTCATATTCATTATAACTGTCCAAATGTTCCATTAACATTACTACGATGAAGTAACTCAAGTCAAGTGCTCACTATCTAGGAGCGATGGACGATTCAAATCGATTCCTAACCTAGCTGGTGATTTATTCCTTACACAAACCTCACTCACCCGATAAAGTGAGGTATTGGTCACCGAGTCAACTATCCAGGAATCTCGAGTTTGCCAGGAACCACATGTACCCGGGGGCCGACCGACTGCACTTTGGTCTTATCATCTCGCCCCCGTGTCCTACCACACCTGCTCTGACACAGTGCGCTGTGGGCAATCTACTCAGTCCGAATAATCTCCCTAGGTTCACGGTCGGAAGGTACTTTATTCGGCCAGCTAAATATAAGGCATGCGTTCAACATGAACTCGAGGCCCAACAACGGTCGGTCCTTAATCGACACAGACGGAAAGCACTACAGTCCAAAACTCTGCAAGTCTCCGTCCGGTCTCAACTTTATTTAACACTTAGTTATACCATGACTACATAGTTATCCAAGCAGATCCAGGTAACCACCTATAGCTCGCAGGTGACAGGAAATCACCCGACTTCTATCGATCTAAGCCAGCTAAGCATTGACTCGACTGCGGATACCAGGGTAACAAGGATATAGTATAACAAAGGTAGACAAGGTATAATTGCAGCAACGGTTACAAACAACTCCTGAACGTAATGCATCAATGAAAGTAAAGTATTTAATTAGCAATTGCAAACCAGGGAGAAAATGCTCCGGGGCTTGCCCTTCTCGAAGGAGCTCGGACGGTGATCGGGGCACTCTAGGAGTTCCTCAACGTCCTCCTCGTCGGCTTCGGGCACTTCCTGCGGCTGCACCTCGAGCTGCTCCTTGGGCTCCTCGGGTATGACGACTGGGTTCTTGGTTTACGATCCTATATGATGCATGTGCGTAAGTGCTTTTGCGAAAAGTGCATCGGATGAAATGAATACAATGGATATGCTTGAATGCAAGGTAGTCAACATCATCCAAGAATATATACTACAAGCACATGTCATCTACTGCATTCTCTTCTACTACTAATATGCTAAGTTAACACATCTCATTAAATGCTTCAAAGATACACCAAAGCTTCACTAATTTCTTAATCACACATAAAATAACACTTGATTAAACCCTAATTAATAATAGGTTTGAATAGCAACATTTATTTTTATTACTTAGAAAAATCTTAGAAAATTACCATAGCACAGTAGTACCCTAAGTAGTCTACCATCAGATTTTATGGCATTTGAATAAGTGGATTAGTCTACACAAAAATAACAAGATATGGCATGATCATGAATATGAAAATACTTTGTACTGTGAAAAGTATCAAACACCAGATGAAATATTTTTTCTATGTTCTACACAACAAATAATCACTGTACAAAAATTTTCACATGCATGTTTTATACAAATTTTGCTCTCTAGCAAAAATAACAAAAATCAGTCATTAAAGGCACTTGAACTACACCTCATAATTTTTCTACAGTATATACATGACACATATTTTTCCTAGGAAGTACATTACACAAGAAGAGTAACACACTTGGAATCATATTTTCTGATACATATGGAATTTACTAACCATTTTACAAGATATCAGCAATATCAAGAATTAAATAAAGCTCTATAGAAAAGTATCTAAAAAATGACATGCAATATTTTTAACAGATAGATCTAGTCACAAAAAAGCACAACAAAATTTGTTTCATCCATTTTGGAGCACTATAACTCGAGATATACATTTTCCAAGCATTTTAATCAATTTTTGAAACCATTTTAGAAATCCCTTTCTTTAAAACAAAAATCCAGCGACCCAAATAGGCTAGGTACACCCGGTGCAGTGCACCTTGAGAGGCTGCCACGTGGGACCCGCGGTCAAGCCAAACCCACGCGTCAGCCGGAGCCGAAGCAGAGGTCGCCGTTGACCGACCGGCTCTCGCCACCGGTGAGCTTGCTGGCGGTGAGGTCACCACCAGCGGCTTCCCCGCGTCAAGGCGAACCCGAGGTGCCAAGAGCGGCACTAGAGTAGCTCGGACGCGAGCTCGCCGGCGCACATGGCGACACGGTGGCGCGGCATACCCGTGGGCGGGCACTCCTGGCCACAGCAAGCCACGGGGAGGCGCGCACAAGGGTCGCGGGGGCAAAGCGGTGCTGATGCGCGAGAAAAGGAGGATAGAGGTGGAGCGGGTCGCCTACGTAGGCATGAGCTCCGGCGAGCTCAGCCATGGCGGTGTGGAGAAGAAAGTCGGCCACCACAGCCTCTCACCTCGCCCACGGTAGACACACGCGGGCACCACCAAAGGAGATTGACGAGGTGGAGCTGCTGGTGGGAGGAATCGAGGAATGAGGCGTGGGAGGAGGAGCACGTCGCCGATGGAGCGATCGCGGCGCTCAGTGGCAGAGCTCGCTGCGCATGGGAGCTGAGGCTGCTGTGGCTAGCTGAGTGGGGAGGTGAGTGAGGAACGCGGCGCTGCCGGGCAGAAGAAGGCGCGCGCATGGAGGCAGGAGTCAGGCCGTGGCTGCCGCGCGGCGGGCATCGCCTGACGCGGTTGGGCGCGGCGCAGCACGGAGGCTGGCCAGACACGGCGCGGGGCTGGGCCGAGGCGATGGCCTGCTGGGTCAGAAGCGCGCGGGCGAGCGGCGGGCTGCTGGGCCAGACGCGCGTGGGCGAGCGGCGCTGAGGCAGGCCAGCTTCGGCCGTGGGTCGAGAAGGGAGGCGACGGCCCATGAAAGGAGAAAAGCATTTTTCGATTTTTGACTTTCAAGGAAATTTCAAATATCAGTTTTCAAATAACCTTTTGAGCAAGAAAATGACTTCTTTTGAAAATGGCCCAGAAATAAAAATTGCTTAGAATTTAATCCTCTATAACTTTGCTCTTATGACCAAAGTCCAATTCTTGATAGATTTTGAATTATAAAATTAAAGTAAATTTTAACTCAAAATCCTAATTTTGGAAAATTATTTTTAAAGCAAAATTTGGCAATAATTTGAATACAAACTTTGCTCTAAAAATTGTGCTAAATAATTCTAGATGATTTACAATCATAGCCAAACATGTTTTACTAACCTAGCAAACATAATTAGGACAAAAACAACTCTAAACAAGTGTATGCAACATTCATGTTTCACGAGCATGTTTCATATGTTTCAAAGCAAGGTTTCAGTTATTATTTACACGATTAGGCATGTATAATTAGGATGCTTGATGATGCATAATATGCATGATTTGCAGTGCCTAAATGTTGGCATAACACCGGGGTGTTACAGCCCTCCCCCTTATAAAAATCTCATCCTGAGATTTGGGTTACGAAACATTTGTTATAAAAAACTTCATAAGCTTTTTGTAGATATTCTCCCGTTTCCCAAGTTGCATCTCCCTCATCATGATGATTCCACTGTATCTTGTATGTTTTTACCACACTATTCCAAGTAGCATGTTCTTTAGTGTCTAACACACAGACTGGTTGCTCACGATACACCAAATCTGATTTGAGTTTGATGCCCCGAGGTTCTATTCTTTCCTCCGGAACACGCAAACACTTCTTGAGATGTGATACATGAAAAATTGGGAAGACGGTACTCATTGTCTCAGGTAACTCTAACTTGTAAGCTACTGGACCTCTTCTTTCCAAGATCTTGTATGGTCCTATGAATCTAGCTGCAAGCTTTCTTCGGACTCCAAACCGTTTCTTCTTCATTGGCGTGACCTTCAGATAAACATAGTCACCAACTTCAAACACAAGAGGTCTCCTTCTTCTGTCTGCATAATTTTTCTGACGCGATTGGGCTGCCTTCATATTTTGTTGAATAATATGAACTTTCTTCTCGGCCTCTTCTACAAAGTCAATGCCATAATACCTTATATCTCCAGGCTCGACCCAATTTAGTGGTGTTCTACATTTTCTGCCATACAAAGCTTCGAATGGAGCCATCTTGATGCTTTCTTGATAACTATTATTGTAAGCAAACTCAGCTAATGGTAACTATGACTCCCATGATCCCTTAGAAGACAACACACAGGCTCTTAACATATCCTCCAAAACAGCATTCACTCGTTCAGTCTGACCATCTGTCTGAGGATGATAAGCGGTACTATGAATCAAACTAGTTCCTAAGCCTTTGTGTAAATGTTCCTCAAAAGTGAGCCGTGAACTGTGACCCTCTATCAGATACTATAGTCTTTGGTATACCATGCAACCTCACAATTTCTACGATATACTTCTCGGCATATTGAGGTGGTCGATACTCTGTCTTGACAGGCAAGAAATGAGCGGTCTTAGTAAGACGGTCCACAATCACCCAAATCGAATCATGTTCCTTTTGAGTAGTGGGCAAACCCGAGATAAAATCCATACTTATATCATCCCACTTCCAACTAGGTATGGACAAAGGTTGCAACAAACCGGTAGGTTTCATATGAATAGCTTTCACTCTACAACACGTGTCACATCTGGCAACATATGCTGTAACTTCTTTCTTCATTTTGGTCCACCAATAATGAGGTCTTAGTTCTTGATACATCTTACTACTTCCCGGATGGATAGCTAGCTTAGAAAGGTGAGCTTCATCCATGAGTTTATTCCTAAGCTCTCGATCCTTGGGAACTACAAGACGGTCGTCAAACCACAACATGCCCTGTTCATCCACTTTAAAGTGCTGAGACGGCTTTTCTTTTATTTTCTCTTTGATGTGGAATATTCCCTTGTCGATTTTCTGGCCTTCTATTATCTTACTATCCAAAGAGCAACTAATCTGAATACTATGTAACATAGTAGGATGCATCAGATCGAACCCATCTTCAAGTAATGGCTGCACATTCAAGTAATGTGACTTTCTGCTCAAAGCATCTGCCACTACATTGGCTTTTCCAGGATGATATTGCACATTTAAGTTGTAATCTTTGATCAATTCCAACCATCTTCGTTGTCTCATATTCAACTTTGGTTGGGTAAAGATGTACTTGAGACTCTTGTGATCTGTGAAAATGTTGCACACATTACCAAGTAGATAATGTCTCCAAATTTTTAGGGCATGCACAACTGCAGCAAGTTCAAGATCATGTGTTGGATAGTTGACCTCGTGCTTTCTCAATTGACGTGAGGCATAAGCAATGACTCTCCTTTCTTGCATAAGAACACAGCCCAATCTAGTTTTCGATGCGTCGCAAAACACATCAAATGGTTTCTCAATGTCCGGTTGTGCAAGAACAGGAGCAGTGGTCAACAGTTTCCGCAAAGTGTGGAAAGCTGTTTCGCATTCCTCTGTCCACACAAACTTATGATCCTTCTATAGCAGACTTGTCATAGGCTTGGCAATCTTTGAGAAGTCTGGTATAAAATGATGGTAGTAACTGGCTAGTCCTAAGAAACTTCTAATCTCAGGAATGGTGGTCGGTGCCTTCCAATCCATAACCTCTTGCACCTTACTTGGATCGACTGAAACTCCATTTTCTAACAGAATGTGACCAAGGAAAGGAACTTTCTTCAACCAGAATTCGCATTTGCTAAACTTAGCATACAGCTTATGATCTCTAAGTCTGGTCAAGACAATTCTCAGATGCTCTTCATGATCCTTCTCATTCTCGGAGTACACCAGAATGTCATCGATGAACACAACCACGAACTTATCCAATTCTGGCATGAAAACTATATTCATCAAAAACATAAAGTATGTAGGAGCATTTGTCAAGCCAAAGGACATGACAAGATACTCATACAACCCGTATCTGGTGGAAAATGTAGTTTTTGGGATATCTTGTTGCCTAATCTTGATATGATGATAACTGGATCTCAAGTCTATTTTTGAGAACACCTTAGCCTTGGATAATTGGTCAAACAGAACATCAATATGAGGCAAGGGATACT
This sequence comes from Miscanthus floridulus, assembly GCF_019320115.1. Classification (NCBI taxonomy): domain Eukaryota; kingdom Viridiplantae; phylum Streptophyta; class Magnoliopsida; order Poales; family Poaceae; genus Miscanthus; species Miscanthus floridulus. The sequence continues at coordinate 66,726,341 of NC_089585.1, read as the reverse complement.
TATTCTTGATGGTTACAGCGTTAAGTGGCCTGTAATCCATGCACATTCTCAACGTGCCCTCTTTCTTCTTCTTCACAAACAAGGCAGGACATCCCCATTCAGACTTGCTTGGCCAGATAAACCCCTTTGTTGATAACTCTTCTAGTTGCTTCTTTAGCTCAACTAATTCATCTGGAGGCATCCGATAGGGTCTCCTTGAAATCGGAGCTGTCCCGGGGATTAACTCAATTCCAAACTCAATATCCCTATCTGGCGGAAGACCAGGTAAGTCATCTGGAAATACATCCGGAAACTCACACACTATCGGAATCTGACGAATAGGAATAACTTCAGTAGCACATGTCACACTTATAAGGTCTGTTCTCCGAGGCAATGGTACTTGAAAAGTACCCTCACCCAGGGATCCTTAAGGGTAAGTACCCGACTTCCTGATATCTATGACTGCTCCCCAATCCTTCATCCAATTCATCCCTATAATGACATCCAAAACTAGTCTAGGCATAACTATCAAGTTTACTCAAAACTTTCTGCTACCTAATTCAAGGGTTGCCCCTCGAATCATCCGATTGGTCAAAACATCAGCCCCTGCTGAACTTATACGGTAACCATACCCTAATTCTATGCATAGTTGTTCATGTTTCTGTGCAAATGCTTGACTCATAAAAGAATACGATGATCCAGAATCAAATAGAACAACTGCAGGGTTTTCGTTAACAGGAAACTTACCAGCGGTTACGGGCTCTCCTTCAGGAATCTCATCCACAGTCGTACTATGCACCCTAGCATTATAAGTCTACTGCTTCTTCTTGAGTGGATAAGGACAAAACCTCGAGAAGTGGCCGGGTTGATCACAATTATAGCAGGGTCCCCTCACTATCCCAGCAGATCCCACAACTCCCTTGGAACTGCCTTGTACCGCAATTGCAGCTGCCTTGTTGGGTTGTACTGCCATCTTGTAAGGCTTCTAGGGTCCACAGAAATTTTGACTTCTCTGCTGAGGTGGCCTGAACCTCGCGCCAGGTGCAGATAGACGATAGGGAGGATGACCTCCTGCAGGTGCTCGTGCTTGGGAAGGACCACCTTCTAGGGCTCTCTTGTGAGTCTTAGCTATGGTGCTGGCGTTGTTATTCTTTTCCTGCTTTAGACAATCGCTGATGAAGTCATTGAATCTAGCATGGTTGTTGGTACCCACATGCTTCATCATCTTTAGATTGAGTCCCCTCTTGAAACTAGTGATTCTCTTCGCATCGGTGTCAACCATGTCGGGAGCATAACGACACAAGTTGTTGAAGGCATGCAAATATTGCAGTCACGGTCTTGGTGCCCTGATTCAATGCCAAGAACTCTCCCAACTTCATCTCGGTCAGCCCAAGTGGAATATAAACTCCACGGAAGGCCTCAGCGAACTCTCTCCACGAAATTTGAGCATTTGGGGGGAAGGTGGTGCGATGGTGCTTCCACCACATTCCCGCGGGTCCTTGCAACTGATGTGCAGCATACTCCATTTTCAATACCTCAGTCATCCTCAACACACGGAATTTATCTTCCATAGTGTTGATCCATTCCTCAGCATCAAGTGGCTCTGTTGCTTCCTTGAATATTGGCGGCCTGGTGTCCATAAAATCTTTGAAGCTACTATATTGGTTCACCCCAATGCCACCACCCTGATTGTTACTGCGCTGAACATTGTTGGCGATGGTACGTAGAAAATCCTCCATGTTCTTCTGGGATTGTTCCGTGTTGCGCTGACTCCCAAGCAATTGTGCGAGGAACATCTCTGGGGTAAACGGGGGAGGAGGTGGCAAATGCGGTTCATGGGGAGGCTCATTGTTGTTGCCATGGTTTCCACCACCACCACCGGTCCCCACATCGTTAGCACCGGTCTCAGCGGCTTCATACGTGGTACAGCGAGTGTTTGTCATCTGCATATTTTAGCAACAAGTAATAATTAAGTGAAGCTGTAATAATTGCGAGTGAAGGAAAAATTATGCCATACTGAATTTACTGGAGAGAATAAATTCATACAATAAAACAGAGGCACAACAATCGCATCCCAATTAAAACAACATCACTTAATCAAATTACTTCAACAGCAAACTTCGCGTCCATACAACCAATTGCCAGCATACATACACTAGGACTTTTATGTGTTCAGATATCGCATTAATAGCCAAGTTCCAATCACATGTCAAGTCTCATAGGTTCGAAGCAAAATACATTAGGTTACATGCCAACAAAAGAAAGGTCATCACGATAGGACCTAGATACTAGCGCAAGGCATCTAGCCTACTCCTTGGGACCATCATCGAGATCGGAGATGTCACCATTTCCCCTAGGTGAAACTACAGGCTCATCCTCGTTGTCGTCATCGATGTCCATGCTAGCGGCGTCTGGAGGAGCATATGGGCCAACCCCATTGTAGAGCGCATGAAACTCCTTGTGTAGGTTGATGTTGTACTCCTCTAGCTCATCGACCCTCTACAGCAGAAGGTCCCTCTTATCCCAGGCTTCATTCCTTTCCTGAACCAACTGTCCAATCATGCGGTCTGCATTATTGTTGGCTTGAGTCAACGTATGCACCCGCTGCATAGCTCTATCACCTCTCTCAACCGCCTGGTCTTGCTGTAAGTTCATATTAGCCAACTGCTCCTACAAACTAGCTATAGCACATGCCTGTCTCTTCTTCTGCTTTCTCCCATTGAGCTTATCATGACCATGTAAGCCAGTCAAAGTCCAGTAGGTACTCTCAAGACCCTCATACGCTCTGATGGCGGCGAACATAGCACTCATAGCCTGATTGTCGCTAGCCTATCTCTCCGCTGGACCTCTGACCAAGGCACTTCCCTGAGGCTGAACCCAAATAGCATCACGAGGATCATCCCTAGGAAAAGTGCCAGCTAGAGCTGCTACAAGCTCACTGGGAAATCTGCTCATGATATCCCTGATGACACAGAAAGCTGCTCCCTCTGCAGGAGTGCGACCCTCAAACTCCAAGTGCCAATCATCCCAATCTGGAGCATCACCGAGAGCAGGAACCGTGATCTCTACCACTGCAAGTCCATCCTCTGCTAACTGGCTCTCATTCCAGGAGTACACTGGCTCTTGACCCTCTAGGTACCCCACATCATGGAGCACTCTCCAAAGCAAGGTTGGCATGCCAAACTCGCTCAAGAAGGTGTCCGTGGTGCGGTGCTCCCTCAGGGCCAATAGACGTCGAGGTGCTCTTCCTCCGGTGGACTTACAGGCGGTCTGCTTCGTGTGAGCCATTTGTAGCAAAAGTTCTTTTATTACCCCGGAGAATCATATTTTATGTGATACAACTTTTATCAAAATGAGATAATCAATTTATAAGGGGAGGAATGCATGACATGAATGAAATGCACAAGTAATATGATGTATGTACGTGCCGTACGTTCTCACAAACTTATGAAATAAATAATTTCTAGCGACGAATTCGGTGGCGTACAAACGATCTCTCAAATATGTAGCTAATACGTTCTACATGATAGCGTTGTTATATACCTACAGAAGATTCATTTCAGCCCAATTCCCAATGAATACATAAAAGTAGTAAAATTTTTATCTACATGCTCTACACGAATCCCCAGATACGTGTACAACGGTAGTAACTACCCGAACCATCGTCCTATTGATGGCATCGCCTCAATAGACGGAAGACCCACACATGAGATACCTTTGTAAAACATGCATAAAACATATAATTACTCCAGCATAATATAAGCATTCACCCTAGATCGGCGGTGTATCCGATCATGCTCTCATAGCTCACACTTACCGAGGCATAGAGGCAAATGATCCATACATTACCACTCAAACAAGTGGCACTCATACAATAGCACGCCGTATGAGCGACGAAAGAGAAATATGATGCAAGAACCCCAAGTCAGTACTTAATTAAGCCACCTAGAGTCCTTAACTGGGCACAAAGGATATGACCACTAGCACACTTTTTAGTTTGGAAATCACGTTTTTCAAATGCCTTTTTGTTTTAAATACACTTGTGAACATCTCGGATACAACAGAGTGTAAACATAGTTATTACAAAACGAGTTCGAATAAAAGTAGCGGAAGCCATTTGTTTAAAACCACACACACTCACACGGAGTTCAAATACAGTGCCTAGCGGATGATCATCTTCAACAAAAGCATTAGACAAGACATATGTAATGACCATGCCCATGGTCCTAAGCATCACCCATCGTAGGATAAATGCAGTTGATACAGTAGCCGTAATACATCTGCCCATCTACAACAAGTGGGAATAAAACCCTGAGTACAAGAAGGTACTCAGCTAGACTTACCCAACATAACCGAAAATAAAGTGACACCAAGGATTATGAAGGCTTTATAGTAGGGTAGCTGACTCATTTGCAAAAAGAAGCATTTTTAGCATTTCAAGAACCTTTCCAAAAGCATTATTGTCAAGTTAATTATTATTAACCTATCTACTAGATTTACACCTATACTAGATCAAGCATGTGATTAAGCCAATAATGATAACCAATGATCATTAACAACTTCCATAATGTCATATTCATTATAACTGTCCAAGTGTTCCATTAACATTACTACGATGAAGTAACTCAAGTCAAGTGCTCACTATCCAGGAGCGATGGCAATTCGAATCGATTCCTAACCAGCTGGTGATTTATTCCTTACATAAACCTCACTCACCCACTAAAGTGAGGTATTGGTCATCGAGTCAACTATCCAGGAATCTTGAGTTTGCCAGGAACCACATGTACCTAGGGGCCGACTGATTGCACTTTGGTCTTATTCATCTCACCCCCGTGTCCTACCACACCTGCTCCGGCACAGTGCGCTATGGGCAATCTACTCGGCCCGAATAATCTCCCAGCTTCGCAGTCGGAAGGTACTTTATCTGGCTAGCTAAATGTAAGGCATGCGTTCAACATGACTTAAGGCCCAACAACGGTCGGTCCTTAATCGACACAGACAGAAAGCACTACAGTCCAAAACTCTGCAAGTCTCCGTCCGGTCTCAACTTCATTTAACACTTAGTTATACCATGACTACATAGTTATCCAAGTAGATCTAGGTAACCACCTATAGCTCGCAGGTGATAGGAAATCACCCGACTTCTACCGGTCTAAGCCAGCTAAGCATTAACTCGACTACGGATACCAAGGTAACAAGGATATAGTATAACAAAGGTAGACAAGGTATAATTGTAGCAACGGTTGCAAACAACTCCTGAACATAATGCATCAATGAAAGTAAAGTATTTAATTAGCAATTGCAAACCAGGGAGAAAATGCTCCGGGGCTTGCCTCTCTCGAAGGAGCTCAGGCGGTGATCGGGGCACTCCAGGAGTTCCTCAACGTCCTCCTCGTCGGCTTCGGGCACTTCCTATGGCTGCACCTCGAGCTGCTCCTCAGGCTCCTTGGGGTATGACGACTGGGTTCTTGGTTTGCGATCCTGTATGATGCATGTGCGTAAGTGCTTATGCAAAAAGTGCATCGGATGAAATGAATACAATGGATATGCTTGAATGCAAGGTAGTCAACATCATCCAAGAACATATACTACAAGCACATATCATCTACTGCATTCTCTTCTACTACTAATATGCTAAGTTAACACATCTCATTAAATGCTTCAAAGATACACCAAAGCTTCACTAATTTCTTAATCACACATAAAGCAACACTTGATTAAACCCTAATTAATAATAGGTTTGAATAGCAACATTTATTTTTATTGCTTAGAAAAATCTTAGAAAATTACCATAGTATAGTACTACCCTAAGTAGTCTACCATCAGATTTTTATGGCATTTGAATAAGTGGATTAGTCTACACAAAAATAACAAGATATGGCATGATCATGAACATGAAAATACTTTTCCTAGGAAGTACATTACACAAGAAGAGTAACACGCTTGGAATCATATTTTTCTAATACATATGGAATTTACTAACCATTTTATAAGATATCAGCAATATCAAGAATTAAATAAAGCTCTACAGAAAAGTATCTCAAAAATGACATGCAATATTTTTAATAGATAGATCTAGTCACAAGAAACACAACAAAATTTGTTTCATCCATTCTGGACACTATAATTCGAGATATACATTTTCCAAGCATTTTAATCAATTTTTGAAACCATTTTAGAAATCCCTTTCTTTAAAACAAAAATCCAGCGACCCAAATAGGCTAGGTACACCCGGTGCAGTGCACCTAGAGAGGCTGCCACATGGGACCCGCAGTCAAGCCGGACCCATGCGTTAGCCGGAGCCGAAGCAGAGGTCGCCGTTGACCGACCGACTCTCGTCGCCGGTGAGCTTGCTGGCGGTGAGGTCACCACCAGCGGCTTCCCCACGTTGAGGCGGACCCGAGGTGCCAAGAGTGGCACTAGAGTAGCTCGGACGTGAGCTCGCCGATGCACATGGCGACACGGCGGCGCGGCATACCCGCGGGCGGGCACTCCTGGCCACAGCAAGCCACGGGGAGGCGCACACAAGGGTCGCGGGGGCAAAGTGGTGCTGATGCGTGAGAAAAGGAGGATAGAGGTGGAGCGGGTCGCCTGCGTGGGCACGAGCTCCGGCGAGCTCAGCCATGGCGGTGCAGGAGAAGAAAGTCGGCCACCACAGCCTCTCACCTCGCCCACGGTAGACACACACGGGCGCCACCAAAGGAGATTGATGAGGCGGAGCTGCTGGCGGGAGGAATCAAGGAATGAGGCACGGGAGGAGGAGCACGTCGCCGGCAGAGCAACTACGGCGCTCGGTGGTAGAGCTCGCTACGTGTGGGAGCTGAGGTTGCTGCGGCTGGCTGAGTGGGGAGGTGAGTGAGGAACGCGGCACTGCCAGGCAGAAGAAGGCGTGCGTGTAGAGGCAGAGTTAGGCTGTGGCTGCCGCGCGGTGGGCATCGCCGGCGCATGGTCGCCATGCGGCGGGCGTCACCTGACGCGGTCGGGCAGCGGCGCGCGTGAACGGCGCGGTGCAGCACTGAGGCAGGCTAGACACGGCGCGGGCTGGGCCGAGGCGACGACCTGCTGGGTCAGATGCGCGTGGGCAAGCGGCGGGCTATTGGGCCAGACGCGCGTGGGCGAGCGGCGCTGAGGCAGGATGGCTTTGGCCGTGGGCTGAGAAGGGAGGCGACGGCCCGTGAAAGGAGAAAAGCATTTTTCGATTTTTGACTTTCGAGGAAATTTCAAATATCAGTTTTCAAATAACCTTTTGAGCAAGAAAATGACTTCTTTTGAAAATGGCCCAGAAATAAAAGTTGCTTAGAATTTAATCCTCTACAACTTTGCTCTTATGACCAAAGTCCAATTCTTGATAGATTTTTGAATTATAAAATTAAAGTAAATTTTAACTCAAAATCCTAATTTTGAAGAATTATTTTTAAAGCAAAATTTGGCAATAATTTGAATACAAACTTTGCTCCAAAAATTGTGCTAAATAATTCTAGATGATTTACAATCATAGCCAAACATGTTTTACTAACCTAGCAAACATAATTAGGACAAAAACAACTCTAAACAAGTTTATGCAACATTCATGTTTCACGAGCGTGTTTCATATGTTTCGAAGCAAGGTTTCAGTTATTATTTACATGATTAGGCATGTATAATTAGGATGCTTGATGATGCATAATATGCATGATTTGCAGTGCCTAAATGCTGGCATAACACCGGGGTGTTACATTGGCAGTCCATGCATTTGGAGGAGGTGCGGTGCAGTCCGGGTAAGGAAGTAGGCTATAAAGATATGGGCAATGTGACTGGATCTTCAACTAAAAATTGTGGTATGGCTTTGGAGGTGGTGGATGGAGACGAATAGGGCAAAAGTGGGAGAAAAGGGTGCAGAGTTGCTGGGGAGGTGTGCAACGCAGTGCAATACCATTTGAATGAGTTTGCAAAATTGAAAGGCTCAAACAAGCCTCGAAGTCAGGTTTCGCAACCAAAGTGAAAGTGTAACACCCTAAAATTCTCTTATTTGGAAATAGATCTAAAATGATTTAATTCGGAATTTTTGTGCTCATGAAACCTAGGGAAATAATATTTTTTTATTAAATTAAAATTTATCACAAGGTCTAGCAACATTGTTGAGCATACATGCTGATGCATATTTTTTTAATGTGTGGCTTTGTATCAAATTCAAAATAATTTAAAGTGCTTTTAAAAAGGGTTTTGAAATGGTTTGAAATAAAAGAAAAACAAAAGGAAAAGGAAAACTCTCCCCTTATCAGTTTTGGCCCGGAGGCCCAGCTCCCTCGCCTCTCTCTCCCTCTTCCCTTTCGGCCTGGCAGCCTAGCCAGCTGGCCACGCCCCCACTCTTTTTGTAGACCCAGCCTGGTTTTCCCCCTCCCTCCTACCCAGCCAACGCAACGGGCCAAGGCCTAGTGCTCCGGTGCTTCACTTGCAGGCCCAACTCCTAGCACGGCGCACGTCACCAGGCTAGCCCAGCCAGCGAGCTAAGCCCGCGCGGAGGCCTTCCCTCCCCTTCCACGTTTCACCGACAGGCAGACCCCGCAACCTATGTTGTTGACGCCCTGGGCCCGCTTGTCAGCGCCTTCCCCTACCTCCAGTCGTAGCCAAGCAGGACTCCATCCTGGGATAAGGAAAATGCCACCGCCCAATTTTCTTCTAGGATTTGGCGTGGCCTCTAAGCCCTACGCTTTTATAAAGCCTGAGTCCGGATGCCATGCCACCCCCATCCCCTAAACCCTAGCATCGCCGCCTCGCCTCGAGCCAGTGGCCATGAAATCCTAAGCGCCACCGAGCTCGGACCTACCCTTCCACCGCTTCACCGCCATCAGTAAGCTCGCCGCCGTGCTTCTCCATACCATGGGCACGCCTAAAGAGCTTTTCTCCTTCTCTTTTTAGCTTTCAGTTGGTCGCTAACTGCCACCGATCTTTGTAGGAGCTGACCGCCCGCCATCTCAAGCCCCCTGCCATCTCCGTTCGCTCCCCGTCGCCGAGATTGACCTAGGTGAGTTAGCCGTGGTCGCCTCGTCCTTCCTATGCTTTTCTCGAGCCATTTCATGGTCTCTAGTGCCCTAGGCATGCGTGTCGGTGAGGTCCACTCGCCGCCGGCCATGTCTGCCACCACGCTGCTACTATAGCCGGTCGACTCCTCTCTCTCTGTCGGGGACCAATACTAGGGATACCCGGAGAAGTGGAGTTGATACCCATCAAACGCTAATTCATCAGAGTGATCAAGAACATGACTATGTTTCCCAATGGGCCCCACCTCATCGAAACCACCAAGGCCGTAGGCTCCATTTTTGTTCGATCGTCTGACCCCAAGGGTTAGGAATGCCTCAGGCTGAACTTTCGAGGGATGGCTCCGCCTCACCCAATGTCTAAGAGTTGGCTCCACCTCGCCCGACACCTAAGGATTAGCTTTGCCTCGCCTGACGTCTAAGACCTAGCTCCGCCTCGTTGACCCTCGAGGGTTGGCTCTATCTCGCTCGATGTCTAAAGGATGGGCTTCGCCTTGCCCGACGTCTGAGGGCTGTCTCCGCCTTACCCGACCCCCGAGGGGTGGCTCCACCTTACCCGACCCCCGAGGGGTGGCTCCTGCCTCGCCCGATGTCTCCATGTGACTCCTCCCTAACGACACGCGTAGATAAGGCAGGGCACTCAAGTCAACTACAATACCAAGGACCGTACCCTACACGCATGCAAGAAAGTACCAGTCAGGATATGACAAGAAGGGTGCTTTGCGACCTTCTAGGCATGTTAGAGCCCAAATAGTGTTGTAGGCGCCAACATTTGCCTTACAGTGTTGTGGGCGCCGCCATTTGCCCTCGGGCATAGATCTTGATGGAAGCTCACGACAACCACTATGGTCTAGGAGGAAACTCGCATCACCTACAATAATGGACGTGCGGTCACTGCACCGTATGCTCCCTGTATGGCCGTGGATTAGCACCTTGGTTCGCCGCGCCACCCATCAGGGCAGGATGAGACGTGACAACTTGCTGACATTGCTAGGAAATGGCATCATCAGCAGGATAGACGCCCAGCGCGACCCTATCAGGATTAGCGGACATGCACTCAGTGTGGAGCTATCCTTGGCACCACCGGCCATGTTAGCGAGTCCCGCATAGAAGAAAAGGAAGACCCGACATCCTTGAAGGACCTCCTTTGCCTCTAGTTTTTCTTCTTCTTTCTCCCATCTATAATCCATGCTCTCCCTTAGCCTATAAAAGGGAAAGCAGGGCACCCCACTAAAGGGATCGATTCAACACACCACGCATCACATCACACATAGCTGAGCAGCAACCAAGCTCTCAGTACCCATTGACTTTTCCATCAGAGACTTGGGACCTGTCCCTCTCTTGCCCATTTGTAACCCCTACTATGAACTTTTCAGTGCTAATAATATGAGCAACAGCCACAAACTGGATGTAGGGACATTCTGCTCGAACCAGTATAAACCTTGTGTCTTTTTAGCACACCATCTGGGCCAGATGTGCAATAATATAAATTTACTCATTGGTGTTCACTCGAAACACCAACAGTTGGCGCGCTAGGTAGGGGCCTTTGTGTGTCCCAACATTAACATCAGGCCATGGATGGCTAGTCCTAGCATTAGCTAGGTCCCAGGTGCACACGTGCGCTTTGGGGACCTGGACTTAATTATCATGGTGGGAGAAGAGTTGGCATTGGCTCACGCCACCATCAAACCTCTCCCCTCCATCGGCCTCAACACAGTCGATGAGGTGGTTGAGGAGCTACAACTGCATGCACCGGGGCCCTGTGCCCCCAGAAACAACTAGCTCCTTGACTATGGGAGGCTTGAGCGCCTAGCTCGGTGTCTCCCTAGGACCCTAGGCATCCTTGGAGGACTTGCGCCACCTCACCTTCTCTTATGCCAATGACATGGCGCTACTCGGTAGAGGGGAATGCCTCTCTCTAGAACACCTTATTCGGAGCACCCCGATAGTGCTTCTGTTCAGTCTCCGCAACACCATAGAGACCGTTAGCCACCTTGTGGCACAACACATGATTCCACCTCCCACGAATGATGAATTCGTGGAGGTGATCGAACACATCATAGAATCTTTCCACAACCTCCTCGTAGAGGAGCCAGAGTCTCCCTCTAGCTCTAACTCTAGCAGGGGGAGTCATCACCCCTCTTGCGAATGCTTCATGATGGGTACACTTGAGGGACACATTGAAAGCGTCCATGAGGAGGAGGCTACCCCAACAAATGACCTCAATGACGAGGCCAAGAGGGAGACAGTAGCCCCTGCCTTGCATGTGGGTGGAACAACTGAAAGCCCAACACCGAGAGCTCGAGGAAGCGTGTCTCCAGCTCAAGCAGGAGCATGCGAAGCTCGATCGAGAGATCGAATGCCATGGGACGGCGGGCGTGCACGTACCATGGCCCACAATGTGAACCGAAGGATCATCGCGGATGATGAAGCCCTCCCTTGCTTTGTCCGGGCAAGCCAGAACATCACCACCGCGATGGCCTTGCTCCATGGTCTTCTAAAGGCCATGACGCCCGAGGATCGTTAGGCCCACCATGAGATTCGTATGCTGCTCGAGCATGCGGCAGCGCAGCAGGCTAAGAGCTTGTTGTCTCAGGGACGTGAGCTCGACGCCAGCTAATGCACGCTCTTCAAGCGACCTGGCAGGGACACATCAGTGAAATCTCTAATTTGGTTTTGGTCAATTGATGAAACCCTAAGTCCTAACCTAGTTTTTCAAAGTGATTATGAGATAGGTAGCACTGCTCCAAGTGATGAAGCAATGGTGAAGATCATGATGATGGTGATGGCATGGTGATGATCAAATGCTTGAACTTGGAAAAGAAGAAAGAGAAAAACAAAAGGCTCATGGCAAAGGTATAAATAGTAGGAGCCATTTTGCTTTAGTGATCGAGACACTTAGTGAGTGTGATCACATTTAGGATCAATAGCCATACTATTAAGAGGGGTGAAACTCGTATTGAAATGTGGTTATCAAAGTGCCACTAGATGTTCTAACTCATTGCATATGCATTTAGGATCTAGTGGAGTGCTAACACCCTTGAAAATGTTTTTGAAAATATGCTAATACATGTGCACAAAGTGATACACTTGGTGGTTGGCACATTTGAGCAAGGGTTAGAAACTTCATCGGCGGAGTGTCCGCCCATAGAGTGCGGATAGTCCGACGGTGCCACTAGCGCTCCATATAGAAAAGATGAAGGTCACTGTAAGTGACCAGACGCTGGTCATGGTAGGATCGGCGTGTCCGATCAGTGGAAGCATGAAGACACTGGCGTCGGTCTTCGACTGGAGGCTGGGTCACTTAATGACCGAATGCTGACGGGGTGCATCCAGTCCTGCTGACATGGCAGCACACAGAGGAGACATCGAGTGACCGGACACTGGGTGAGTCCGGTCAGGCATGACCGGACACGTCGGTCATGATTTTTCACGAATGGAAGCTTACTGGAAACGACCAGATACTATGGTCCTGTGTCCGATCACTTTCAAGCAACGCGTCCGGTCACAACTTAAATGTACTAATGATCGTTGAGATTGGGCGATCAGCGTTTGAAGCAGGGGCCATGTGGCACACATCGTGCAGCCGAATGCTGGGTTCCAGCATCCAATTGATCTGACCGACGCGTTCGGTCGCCCCGTTTTTCAGTGGACTAAGGAGCCAACGGCTCTATTTTATGGGGACTTCTATTTAAGCTCCATGGCTAGCTCAAGCTCACTCTCTTGGCCATTTGCATTGACATAGCAACCTTGTGAGCTTAGCCAAAGCTCTCCCACTCATCTTCATCATTGATTCATCATCTTTGTGAGATTGGGAGAGAATCCAAGTGCATTGCTTAAGTGATTGCATCTAAAGGCACTTGGTATTCATGTTTAGCTACGGGATTCACTTGTTACTCTTGGTGGTTACTGCCACCTAGATGGCTTGGAGTAGCAAGGATCATTGAGTGGAGGTTAGTGATTGTCTCTAGCTCCAATCGTGGTGATTATGAGGGGCCTCCCCAGCGGAGCACCGAAAGGTAACTCTAGTGTATTGCTCATGTCATTAAGTTACCTCACTTGTGGGTAGATTCTTGTGGTGTCCAATTGTGTGGATGAGGTTTGTGCAACACCTCTTAGCCGCCGAACCACCAAGTGTTGGTCGACACAACTGGGGACTAGCGTGCTAGCAAGCACGTGAACCTCGGGAGAAAAATTGGTTATCTCTGGCCCTTTGGTATTCTCTTGGTGATTGATTTAGTATTCATCTTGTGATTGGTTCACTTCTCTACACGGCGGTATAATCACTCTACTCACTCATTTATATTCTTGCAAACTAGTTATAGCAAGCTCTTTAGTGTAATTAGAATTGAGAGCTTGCTTTGTTGTTTTAAGTTCATCTAGTGGAGCTCTTTAGTGTAGCAAGTATGAGAGCTCTTAGTGAGTAGTAACATAGTAAATTGTGTGTTGGGTGATCATAGCAACTAGAATTGTTGGATAGGTGGCTTGCAACCCTTGTAGAGCTAGAGCAAGTTTGCATTTCGCTATTTGTCATACTAATCAAATTGCTCTAGTTGGTTTGTAGATTTTTAAATAGGCTATTCACCCCCCTCTAGCCATGTTAGGACCTTTCAAGTAGTATCAGAGCCGTTGTCACCATTTGATTAAAGGCTTAACAACCTCGGTGTCAAATTATGGCTCAAATTATGGTCAACCATGTGGGGGGCAAACCACCGTTCTTTGATGGCACATACTATGATTATTGGAAGAGAAAGATGAGGATGTATCTTGGTTCAATCAATGATCAAGTATGGGAGGTGACTGAGAATGACTATGCTATCATTGATCCTAACAATCCCATCAACCAAGGCAAGACCAACAAGCAATGCAATATAATGGCTCTCAACACCATATACAATGCCATTGATTCCTAGGTGTTTGAGCACATCAATGATTGTGAAAGAGCTAATAAGGTATGGAGGAGATTGGAGGAAACATATGAGGGCACATTGGCGGTGAAGAGTGCCAAGTTGTACATCCTGAAGGATAAGTTGACAAGCTTCAAGATGAAGGATGATGAGAGCATTCCAGAGATGTTCCATCGGTTGCAAGTAATTGTTAATGACTTGAAGGCTTTGGAAGAGAAGATCAAGGATGATGATGTCTCTCATTAGTTCTTAATGTGCCTACCTCCAAAATTTGAGATGTTGAGATTGCTTATCATAAGAGGAGGACTGAAGGAGATTACCCCTAACCAAGTACTAGGTGATGTCATGACACAAAAGACATACCATGTGGAAAGGGAGCGGAATGACAAGGATGACAAGAAGGAAGAAGAAGAAGAGTATAGCATTCAAGGCTAGCTCATCATCTTCCAAGAACAAGGGAAAGTCCAAGAAAGAATCAAGTGATGATGAAGTGATATTGATGATGAAGCTATGGCCCTCTTTGTACACAAGATGGGAAAATTCATGAAGAAGAAGGGCTATGGTGTAAGAAAGAGAAGAGATCACACCAAAAACAAAGAATATGTGAGAAGATGCTACAATTGCAAGAGCCCCGATCATGTTGTAGTGAATTGTCCCTACAATAGTGACAATGATGAGGATGAAAAGAAGAAGCACAAGAAGGACAAGAAAGAAAAGAAGGAGAAGAAGGAGAAGAGAATGACCTTCCAAAAGAAGAAGAAATGTGGAGGCTATGTGGTCACATGGGATAGTGATGGCTCTTTGGATAGTGATAGCTCTAGTGATGATGACAAGAAATCTATCAAGAAAGCACTAGCAAGCATCGCCATCAACAACAAGCCCTCCATCTTCGACACTCCATCGACATGCCTCATGGCAAAGCCTACCAAGGTAAAATATGATGTGAGTGATGATGATGAATATGAAAGTGATGCTTGTAGGAGTGATGATGATGATGAGGAGGAGGAGTACACCAAGGAGGAGCTCTTGGGCATGTGTTAGCAAGTGCACACTTGTGTTGAAATGAAGAGAAAGGAGTGCAAAGAATTATGCAAGAAAGTCAAATTTCTTGAGCAATCCTTTGATGAGCTCAATGCCACTCATGAGAGGCTAATGGAAGCCCATGAGAAGCTTGGCAAAGCTCACTCTATGCTTGAAAAAGCTCACTCCTCTCTCATCGAGCAAGTCAAAATAGAGGAAGCCAAGAAGGAGAAAGCGATTATATCTTGTGATGTGGGACTAACATGTGATATTATTGATGAATCTTTTATAAACCCATTGTAGTTGCTCCCACTAACACTTCTTGTAGCACCACTACTTCTACTTCACCTTTGAGTGATGGTCTCACTTGTGATGCCTCACTAATGGTGGAAAATGAGACCCTCAAGAAGGAGGTGAATGAGCTCACTCATGCCTTAGGCAATGCCTATGGTGGAGATGCCCGCTTGCTAAAGTGCTTAGGTAGCCAAAGGGTTGCTCTCAACAAAGAGGGATTAGGCTATACCTCCAAGAAAGGCAAGGCGACCTTTGTCACTCCCAAAGCTAGCTTTGTGAAGGGCAATGGTTAGTTTTGCAATAGATGCAAGCAAGTTGGGCATGAGAACAAGCTACCTAATGTATCTTCAATTAAATTTGATTCTTGTTACATGCTTTTTAAGGGTGCCAATGGTGTGAAGGCTAAGTTCATTGGTACACCAATTATGGGCCCAAAGAAGAAGGCCATTTAGGTACCAAAGACCTTGGTAACTAACCTTCAAGGACCCAAACAAGTTTGGATACCTAAAAAGAATTGATCTTCTTTTATAGGTAAATTATAAGGCCGGAGGAAGGCATTAGGTGCTTGATAGTGGGTGCACAAAACACATGACTGGTGATCCAAGGATGTTTAATTCAATCAATAAAAATAAGAGCAATGGGATTGATAGTATCACATTTGGTGACAATGGGAAAGGCAAGGTCAAAGGTCTTGGTAAGATTGCAATATCCAATGACTTGAGCATTTCCAATGTGCTACTAGTAGAAAGCTTGAACTTTAACCTATTATTAGTAGCTCAATTGTGTGATCTTGGTTTTAGGTGCATATTTGGTGTGGATGATGTAGAGATCATAAGTGTAGATTGCTCTAACTTGATATTCAAAGGATTTAGATATGAAAATCTATACTTAGTTGATTTCAGTGCTAGAGAAGCTCAATTGTCAACATGTTTGATCACTACATCTAGCATGGGTTGGTTATGGCATAGAAGGCTTGGTCATATTGGAATGAAACAATTGAACAAGTTGATCAAGCATGACTTAGTTAGAGGCTTGAAAGATGTCACATTTGAAAAGGATAAGCTATGTAGTGCATATCAAGCCAAAAAACAAGTTGGTAACACACATCCTAAGAAGAGCATGATGAGCACATCTAAGGCATTTAAGTTGATGCACATGGACTTGTTTGGACCAACCACATACACTAGCATTGGTGGAAACAAATATGGATTTGTGATTATGGATGATTTCACTAGATACACATGGGTGTTCTTTCTTGTTGACAAGAGTGATGTGTTTGCAACATTCAAATCATTTATCAAGGGCATTCACAATGAGTTTGAAACAACTATCAAGAAAGTTAGAAGTGACAATGGTAGTGAATTCAAGAACACTAGAATTGATGAGTTGTGTGATGAATTTAGAATTAGACATCAATTTTTAGCCAAGTACACTCCACAATCAAAATAGCCTAGTTGAAAGAAAGAATAGAACTTTGATTGATATGGCAAGATTAATGTTGAGTGAGTACAATGTGAGTCATTCATTTTGGGCCGAAGCAATCAATACTGACTTGCTATTATAACAACCGACTCTATTGTCACCCCATGATGGAGAAAACACCTTATGAGCTATTGAATTGAAGAAAGCCCAACATAGCATACTTTCGGGTTTTTGGTTGTAAATGCTACATATTGAAGAAAGGCACTAGATTGAGCCAGTTTGAAAAGAAATGTGATGAAGGCTTCTTGCTTGGTTACTCCACTACTAGCAAGACATATAGAGTTTGGAATTTGGCTAGTGGTACTCTTGAGGAGGTTCATGATGTGGAATTTGATGAAACAAATAGTTCCCAAGAGGAAGATGAGAATCTAGATGATGTAAGAGGCACTCAATTGGTCAATGCAATGAAGAACATGGACATTGGTGATATAAGGCCTAGAGAGGTGATTGATGTTGAAGATGACAAGAATCAAGTGCTCTCTAACTCAAATGTGCAAGCTAGTGGTTCTTATGATCAAGTTCAAGCAAGTACTAGACATGACAAAGTGCAAGATCAACAACAAGTGGCTAGTTCATTATCTCAACCAAGTGATCAATCAAATACAAGCAATCAAGTGCAAGTGCTTCAACCAACCAATGTTGCAAGAGATCATCTATTGGACACTATCATTGGTGATATTTCAAGAGGTGTGCAAACTAGATCAAAATTGGCTTCATTTTGTGAGCATTTCTCATTTATGTCATCCATTGAACCTAAGAAGATAGATGAATCTTTGAAGGATGTTGATTGGGTGAATGCTATGCATGAAAAGCTAAACAACTTCACAAGAAACCAAGTATGAGAGTTAGTTGAGAGACCTAAAGATCATAATGTGATTAGGAACCAAGTGGGTCTTTCGGAACAAGCAAGATCAAGATGAGGATAGTAATAAGGAACAAAGCAAGATGAGTGGCTCAAAGTTATACTCAAGTTGAAGGTCTTGACTTTGGAGAAACATATGCTCCGGTTGCAAGATTAGAAGCAGTTAGTATCTTGTTACCTATGCTTATGCCCACAACATCAAGTTGTACCAAATGGATGTGAAGAGTGCATTTCTCAATGGGTACATCAATGAGCTTATGTATGTTAAGCAACCTCCTGGTTTTGAAGATGAAAAGAAACCCAACCATGTTTACAAGTTGAGAAATGCTTTGTATGGATTAAAACAAGCACCTAGAGCATGGTATGAGAGATTGAGGAATTTCCTACTCTTTAAGGGATTCAAGATGGGAAAGGTTGACACCACTCTCTTCACCAAGAAGCTTGGATATAACTTGTTTGTAATGCAAATCTATGTTGATAATATCATATTTGGGGTCAACAAATCAAGATTTTTGTGAAGAGTTTGGTAAGATGATGGCAAGTGAGTTTGAGATGTCCATGATTGGAGAGCTTAGTTACTTCCTTGGTCTTCAAATCAAGCAAATGAAGTATGGCACTATTTGTGAGTCAAGGTAAGTATATCAAGGACATGCTCAAGAAGTTTGGAATGAATGATGCTAAAGCTATTAGTACACCAATGGGGACAAGTGAAAGCTTGGATAGTGATGCTAGTGGCAACATGGTGGATCAAAAGATGTATCGGTCTATGATTGGAAGTCTACTCTATGTGACCGCATCAAGGCTAGATGTGATGTTTAGTGTATGTATGTGTGCTAGATTTCAAGCCTCACCAAGAGAAAGTCATTTGAAGGCAACAAAGAGAATATTGAGATACTTGAAGCATACACAAAATGTTGGATTGTGGTATCCCAAAGGAGCAAGATTTGAGTTGATTGGATATTCAGACTCTAATTATGCGGGATGCAAAGTTGAGAGAAAGAGCACATTGGGCACATGTCAACTATTGGGAAGATCACTTGTGTCTTGGTCATCAAAGAAGCAAAATAGTGTAGCACTTTCAACCACCGAAGTGGAGTACATTTTAGCCGGTAGTTGTACTCAATTACTTTGGATGAAGGCTACTGTCAGTGATTTTGGAATCAAATTCAAGCAAGTGCCATTGCTATGTGACAATAAAACTGCCGTAAAGCTCACCAACAACCCAGTTCAACATTCAAGAACAAAGCATATTGATGTCCGCCATCATTTCATAAGAGATCACCAACAAAAAGGGGACACTTGCCGATATCTTCACCAAGCCACTTGATGAGAAGAGGTTTTGCAAGCTAAGGAATGAATTGAATATACTTGACTTCTCCAATATGTGTTGATGCACTGTGGCAGAACCTCCTAAGTTATAGGGCCCACATACACCTATCACTGTCCGACGACCTTTAACATTTATGCATATGTTTCCATTAACTTAAAAAGACTATTGGGTGTCCTTGGGGAACCCCGAATCATCCATGATTTCTGAGCAGGATCACGTTACAGAGTCATTGTAGTATTACAACATTTATTCAAATATCAATACCAGAGTAAAAACAACAGAAGTCTTACAATAACATAATTTACAAAACAGTAGTTTCAAACCTCACAACTAAGTTCGATGTTTATTACAAAACGAAATAGTGGAGTGGCATTATAATATAATACAAAACACACAATGAAACTACCCTGCCCAAGGGCCACACATTTACTTCTCATCACCATCACAAGGAACAACTGGTCATGCAGCACGATCCAAAATAGATCTGCTCATGAGGCTCACTTGCAACAAGGGGTCAATGAACCCTGAGTACAAAAGTACTCAACAAGACTTAACCGAAATAAAACTGATAGAACTCAGGAATGCCGGCTCATGGGATTCAAGGTATGGCTTTAACAATAATCAAAGTTCTTTTGCGTAAAAGCTCTTTAACAAAATTCTTTACTTCAAAGGTAAAACTTTATAAGTACCACATATGAATCTGCCATGATCCGTAATGAGAACATGAACTTCATATCAATCTCTTTCGCAGACCTTTCTCAAGTTCCAATTATTAATACTACGATGATGAACAGTGAGTTGAGTCTCCATAACCGAGGAGCAACAATGATTCGAACCGATTAAAACCCAGCTGGGAATTCCAGACCACACAACATATGCAGATCCCCGACCTACATATACCAACCTGCACTCAGATCCTCTAAAATAAGAACGGGTCCACGCCACCCTGAGAATACAGTACTCCACCAATTCAGCCCATTGCCACGTGGGTACACGCTATTCTCGCCATCTCTCCACTCCTAGTGCGCGAGTAGCCATTCTCATAATAGAATAGCCGAGTAAAGGCTTACCGGAGTATGTGGTTAGTACTACAAATTCTCACCTCATGCAATTCAACAACGGACATGCCTTAACCGACACAAGCGGAATAGAACCCGCTCACAAGACCTCCATGTCTTGTGGCTCACACACACTAAGTTTGCCCGGTCTAGATTTATTACTCCACATTCCCATATCACATGATAACAAGTAACCTAGGTTCCATTAAAAACTTGCAGGTGGCAGGTAATCACTCGACTTTCATCGTTCTAAGCATAGCTAAGCAAAACTAGGCATATACGAATTTAAAACTGGTAATATGGTAAATATGGAATAACAAGATTGGTAATGTACCAATTTGGCTTGTACTTGACTCCTAATCACTTAATGTAGTAAAAAGAAGCAAAAGCGAAATCAATTTGTAAAATACAAGGTAGGGTTGTATGCATCCGGGGCTTGCCTTCGTTGATGGAAAAGTCTGGTTCCTGTGACGTTTCACAAGTATTCGATCCGATATCAACAGACGGATTAACCTCCTCAACAACTTGGTTAACTATCACGTGTTCACCTTCGTTCACTACACGTAACAACAATGCCATGTTTAACATGATGCGGAATACGAAACGTGATGCTCGATGATGGATGCAACAATTAACAATTTGAATACAACTTTCCTTCGTGGTAAAGTTACAAGTCAAACAAACTAAATCTTTTTCGCAACACTTACATCAATTACCAAGGATCATTATCAACAAATGACCCAAGGTCATCACTCAATCAAAATTTCAAACAAAACCTAAATCATTAAAGGTTACTATTTGCTTTTATGAATTAATTATTTAATTCAAAATTATGAAATAAATCAACTTATTCTAATTGAGCTCAAAATTTTTGTAAATGTTCATTACATGATAAGTAAGTGGCAAAACAAATTTCAAAATTTTTGGACAATTAAATAAGCCTAGAAAAATCATGGAAATCCATTTATTAATAAATTGAGAAATTTTTATCACATTCAAAAAGTACTGAAAAACATTATTTCATATTTTTCTTAAATACTATACATCACTAGAGAAGTCACACAAAAATTTTCATAATTTTTGGAGCTCTAAATAAATCTACACAAAAATAACAAATTACATCACTATTCATTCAAATCTGAAAATAGAAAAAATCCATTTGAACGCTGAGTCGCTGACACCATGACCCCACATGTCATCTTCAACCTCCGACGTTGACTACGATGACGACGGTGCTGACCGGCGCAAACTCGCCGACGGTGAGATCACCGGCGACAGACAAAGCTCTAATACGTTCACGACAACAGGACGTATCGATTGGTGGCAAAATCAAGACCCAACCGCGACTGGACCAAGCACAACGCTGGCCATGGCAGACGTGAATGCACGACGACACTATGCCGGCGACAACAGGCCGGTAGCAGTTAAACAAAAGGTATGGGAAGCATCAGTAGCTTACCCCGAACAGTTTGGAGTCAATTACCGAGCCTAAGGAGCAACAACAAGGTGGTTCGACGATCAGCGCAAGCACGGCAGAGCAAAACATCGTCGACAATGGTGTACCGGCAACTATAGTGGTCAAAATGAGCAACCAACTATGGATTAAGTACCACAGCGTCGAGACGAAATGGAATCAACCAAAATCAAGGACGAAGATGCACCATGGAGCTCTGGCCACGGCGAATCGTGCTCGACGGAGGGTTTGTCGGCCGTGAGGAAGAAGACGACGCAACTCGAGTTCCCAACGAAGACAAGCCGAATTGGTGGGTCGGCTGGATGCGCAAGGAGTAAGCAAAGTTGGAACTAGCTTATCAGCAACTGGTGGCACACAACAACGACGGCGTGGGCTCGCCGGAGATGAGCAAGGCGACGGGAAAAAGAGAGCAAGGAGAAAGGGCAAAGACGACGGTGGCTCAGGCTATAAAGGGGGCCAAGAAGCTTGAGGAAGCCGTGCTGTGGCCTTTACCGCGCCAGCAGCAATGCCAAAATGGCCACGACTGTGCCTGGAACGCCGAAGAAGGAAACGCCGGCAATGTAGCTTTGGCGGTGGACACTGTTCACAAAAATTACAGATTTGCCATTCGCCAAAATTCACAAATTACTCTTAAATTTTCATAACAACTCAAAAATCTCCAAAAACAAAAGTTATTCAAAATCAAAAGTTCTACAACTTTGCTTTTATAACCATCTCCTAATTCGGTCTAGATTTTGAAATGAACTTTTGAATTTGAATAGTGAAATTTACCGAATTACGCCTTTTTGAATTACTCCAAATTTTTCTAAACAACTTGAAAAACTCCAAAAACAAACTTTGTATAACTTGTCAAGCTCTACACTTTTTCTTTTGGGCTCAACCCCAAAATATGCTTAGATTTTGAAATGGATTTTTAGAGTAGGGTTTAAATATTGAAAATCAGGGTTTTCGGAATTTCAAATCAATACAAAGATTTCGAACTTGATTCAAACAATACCAAGAAATGCTTATAACATAAATGTAAACTTATTTTAGTGAATGCATACAAAGTTTTTAATATGACCAAATGCCTTGCAATGCATATGATGACATGGCAGTTTTAGTATTTAAACACCCGGGGTGTTATAATCCTTCCTCCTAAAGAAATCTCACCCCGAGATTCAAAGCCATAGAGTAAGTAATGGAAAAGGAAATGTGTCAGTCCAAAAATATCCAAAACTTGTCCATAAAATAGCTGAGGTTCCTTTACAAAACACAATTTGTAGCAACCGAGCTCAACTAACATTACTATATTCTATATTGACGCTAGAAACTCTGGAAACTTGTCTAACAAGTAATCTTCTGATTCCCAAGTAGCTTCCTCTTCTAAATGTTGATTCTATTGTATTTTATAGAACTTGATTGTCCGTCTTTGAGTAACACGATCTTTCTGATCTAACACGCGGATAGGATATTCAGAATAAGTTAAATCTAGGTTCTAGTTCCACTCCTTCGACTTCAACATTCTGTTCAGGCACTCGGAGACACTTCTTCAATTGAGAAACATAGAACACATCATGCATAGCTGCAAGATGTTCAGGTAATTTCAAGTGATATGCCACTTTTCCATACCTCTCCAAAATTTGATACGGTCCAATGTATCGGGGTGCCAACTTTCCTTTAACACCAAAACGGGTAACTCCCTTCATTGGTGATACTTTCAGATATACAAAATCTCCTTTGTTAAATACCAATGGTCTCCATCTTCTATCCGCATAACTCTTTTAGCGAGACTGAGCTATCTTCAAATTACTCTGTATTTGCCTAACCTTGTCTTCTGTTTCTTTCACAAGGTCAACTCCAAAAAATCTTCTTTCTCCAGGCTCAGACCAACTCAACGATGTTCTGCATCTACGACCATAGAGTGCTTCAAATGGAGCCATTCTAATGCTTTCCTGATAACTATTGTTGTATGAGAACTCAGCCAAAGGTAAGCACTCATCCCACTTATTGGAATAGTTAAGGACACAACACCTTAACATATCTTCAAGTACTTGATTGACTCTTTCAGTCTGTCCATCAATCTGTGGATGATAAGATGTACTATATAGAAGTTTGGTACCCAACGAAGCATGTAAGTGTTTCCAAAAGCTTGAGACAAACTGTGTACCCCTATCTGACACTATGGTCTTTGGTACTCCATGCAAACTCATGATTCTTGCTAAGTACATCTTGGCATATTGGATCGTAGGATATATAGTCTTGACAGGAAGAAAATGTGCTGACTTAGTGAGTCGATCTACAATAACCCATACTGAGTCAAATCCCTTTGATGTCTTGGGTAGACCAACAATAAAGTCCATACTTATGTCCTCCCACTTCCAAGATGGAATAGGTAATGGTTGTAATTCACCAGCAGACCTCAAATGTATAGCTTTCACCTTTTGACAAGTATCACACTTCGCTATATATCTAGCAATCTCTATTTTCATTTTAGTCCACCAGAATCTTTGCTTCAAGTCATGGTACATCTTGTTGCTTCTCGGATGGATAGATAACCTAGTAGCATGTGCCTCATCTAGAATTGACTGCCGCAACTCAGGAACTTTTGGTACCACCAGGCGATCCTTGAACCATAACACATCTTCATCATCTATGCTAAAGCATTCCGCTTTTCCATTCTTGACTCTTTCCTTGATATGGGCTATACTCTTGTTTTCCTTCTGAGCAACAATAACTTGATCTCGAATAGTGGCTTCAACAATTATGTTGGTCAAACTACCTTGTTGAATTACTTCTACATTCAACTTTTCCATTTCTTGACATAAATTCAGACCCATTATTCTCACTGTCAGACAATTGCAATAACTTTTGCGACTGAGGGCATCTGCAACTACATTTGCTTTACTGGGGTGATAATGTATTTCCAAGTCATAATCTTTAATCAGTTCTAACCATCTTTATCGCATGTTCAACTCTGACTGAGTAAAGATATACTTTAAGCTCTTGTGGTCTGTATACATATGGCACATATTACCAAGCAGATAATGCCGCCAAATCTTCAGAGCATGAACCATAGCTGCTAACTCCAGATCATGAGTCAGATAGTGTTCTTCATGTTGCTTAAGTTGCCTAGGATGCATAAGCAATGACTCGGCCTTCTTGCATCAGCACACATCCAATACCAATACCTGAAGCATCACAATAAACATCAAACAACTTTTCGATATCAGGTTGGGCTAGCACTGGTGCAGTAGTCAACAGTCTTTTCAAAGTCTAGAAAGCCTCTTCACAATCAGATGACCAGACAAACTTGATTTGGTTTTTCAACAGTTCAGTTATGGACTTTGATGTTTTAGAGAAATCTGGAATAAACCAACGGTAATACCCTACCAAACCCAGAAAACCCCGAACTTGATGAACTGTGGTTGGCAGTTTCCAATCAAGCACATCCTTTACTTTGCTTGGATCAACTGCAACACCTTCAACTGACAAGACATGTCCAAGAAATTGTACTTCCTTGAGCCAGAAATCACATTTGCTAAACTTGGCATATAGTTGATGTTCCCTCAAGCGGGTCAGAACAATTCTGAGATGTTCCGCATGTTCTTTCTTATTCTTGGAATATACTAAAATGTCATCAATAAACACCACTACAAACTTGTCTAGCTCAGGCATGAATACTGAGTTCATCAGATACATAAAATGAGCTGGAGCATTTGTCAATCCAAAAGACATTACCAAGTATTCGTATAATCCATATCTTGTGGTAAATGCCATTTTGGGAATATCTTCAGGCTTTATCTTAATTTGGTGATATCCTGACCTCAAATCTATCTTGGAGAAAACTTTGGCTCCAGCCAATTGATCAAAAAGCAAATCTATCCGAGGTAATGGATACTTATTCTTGATGGTCACTTCATTCAACGGACGATAGTCAACACATAACCTCAGGGTCTCATCTTTCTTTTTCACAAAAATTGCCAGACATCCCCAAGGTGAGGAACTAGGTTGGATAAACCCCTTCTCAATCAATTCTTGTAACTGAGTCTTCAACTTGGCCAATTCCTTAGGTGGCATCCTATAAGCTCTTTGAGAAATCAGAGCTGTTTCCAGGTTATAACTCTATGTTAAACTGTACATCCCTATCAGGTGGTAGATCGGGTAGATCTTCTAGAAATACATCTGGAAATTCACACACTACCGAAATATCTCTAATCTCTTTGACTAGCAGTTGCACAAACCTTGCCCACTGATCTTCTTAGGGTTGGAAGTTGGATGAGAAGTTGAGAATTACTATCAGGCAAACTCACCCTTAATGTCCTATTCAAAGCATCTATAACAGCCTTATGCTGATATATCCAATTCATTCCCAAGATTACATCTATATCCTGATCCTTAAGGATAATCATGGTAGTGGGAAAAATATGCCCACCCAGGTTTATGGGTACCTGGTATACCATTTCCTTAGTACACAGACATCCTCTGGGCGACTGTATAAAGAAACTTTCCTTTGTTGCCCCAGTTGAAATTTCATACTTCACAACAAATGTTCTATTGATGAATGAATGCGATGCGCCAGAATAAAAAAGTATAACTATAGGGTGATTGGCAATAGGAAACATACCCATCATCACTGGCTCCCCTTCTGAAAATTTCTCCAGCTTGAATATAGAACACCCGTCCTGTCTTCCTCTCATCTTTGCCCTTCTGAGCATTCAGATTGGGGTTCTTGTTTGGTGCCTGACCCTGTTGTTGATTGGTAGGGGCCTTCTGATAATTTTGATTAGCCTGCCTAGGATATGGACATTCCCTGGAGAAATGACCAGTCCTTCCACAATTGTAACACGGATAGTTGTGACCCTGGGACGTTGGAGCATTGCCACTAGGAGCATTGGTTGATTGTGAATTCGGATAGGTTATAGTAGGATGGATATTTGACTGTTGCCTGGCTTGGAACTGTGGTGGATGATAAGGAGGATGATTATGATATACTGGATGATAAATCACCCTCTGCCTCTTTTCCGTGATTACTTCAAACTTTAGGCTCGGTATCCATTTCGGAATTATTACCTCCTTCATCATCACTCTCATTGATCATTAATAATTCTTTAGGATCTTCTTCTTTTTCCTCTTTCGATTCGTTATCATCGGCAAGGATGACACTGGGGTCCATGGCATCAGCTTGGGGCTCATGATTTGGATTTAGTAGATTGCTAAGCCTATGAACTTCCTCATGTAGATAGGTATTATGTTCTTCTAAATCTTCTACATAGAATTCTAGCTCATGAGTTCTAGCTCTAGCTACATTTTCCCTATGCCAAGCTTCATTTCTTCCCTCCACCGTATGAACTAACATACTTTCATAGTTCCTGTGCGCGGATGGTGAGACGCCTCAATTGATCCTGTAATTCTCCTACCTAAATAGCATCCAAAGCCCTATCTCTAGTAGCTTGTGCTAATTCTACAGAAATCCTCTGTATCTCTGCTTGGGGATCAGGCCTAGAACTGCTACTGCTAGCACCGTCATTTCTAGGGGCAAGTTGGTGACGAGGAACTCCTTTGGGTCCAGTGGACTTATGGGGCGTCATCTTGGCATGAGCCATACTGTATGAAGCCAATTTAATCCAAGTAAGATCATTTGATCAAAGTCTAAAGAGCCGCTATGATGGATTACATTACTCAAACTAGACTCACTACTCAACTCCAGACTAAGAGGTGAAGGAAGTAACGAGTGAATTAATTATGATGCATGAATCGTTCTAACGAACAAAAACATCAAAGTTTATAATGCACACAAACAACATTTATTTTTATATAGGGCATAGTAAGATTACTACTCCACCACACAAAACCTTTTTAATCAAATATGAAATGATGAGGAAGAAATAAGATAAGTCAGAAGCAATTTGGACCAAACTATCAAGTTAAATTTAGTCATCCCAAATCATTTTGAAGTTTTTGTAAAACAATACAACAAAAACCTTGTAACGATTGCTCTGATACCATTCTATGGCAGAACCTCCTAAGTTATAGGGCCCACATGCACCTATCACTGTCCCACGACCTTTGACATTTATGCATATGTTTCCATTAACTTAAAAAGATTATCAGGTGTCCTCAGGGAACCCTGAATCATCCACAATTTCTGAGCAGGATTACGTTACAGAGTCATTGCAGTATTACAATATTTATTCAAATATCAATACTAGAGTAAAAACAGCGGAAGTCTTACAATAACATAATTTACAAAACAGTAGTTTCAAACCTCACAACTAAGTTCGATGTTTATTACAAAATGAAATAGTGGAGTGGCATTATAATATAATACAAAACACACAATGAAACTGCCCTACCCAAGGGCCACACATTTACTTCTCATCGTCATCACAAGGAACAACTATCATGCAGCATGATCCAAAATAGATCTACTCATGAGGCTCACCTGCAACAAGGGGTCAATGAACCCTGAGTACAAAAGTACTCAACAAGACTTAACCGAAATAAAACTGATAGAACTTAGGAATGCCGGCTCATGGGATTCAAGGTATGGCTTTAACAATAATCAAAGTTCTTTTGCATAAAAGCTCTTTAACAAAATTCTTTACTTCAAAGGTAAAACTTTATAAGTACCACATATGAATCTGCCATGATCCGTAATGAGAACATGAACTTCATATCAATCTCTTTCGCAAACCTTTCTCAAGTTCCAGTTATTAATACTACGATGATGAACAGTGAGTTGAGTCTCCATAACCGAGGAGCAACGACTGATTCGAACTGATTAAAACCCAGCTAGGAATTCTAGACCACACGACATATGCAGATCCCCAACCTACATATACCAACCTGCACTTAGATCCTCTAAAATAAGAATGGGTTCGCGCCACTCGAGAATATAGTACTCCACCAATCCAGCCCATTGCCACGTGGGTACACGCTATTCCCACCATCTCTCCACTCCCAGTGCGCGAGTAGCCATTCTCATAATAGAATAGCCGAGTAAAGGCTTACCAGAGTATGTGGTTAATACTACAAATTCTCACCTCATGCAATTCAACAACGGACGTGCCTTAACCGACATAGGCGGAAAGAACTCGCTCACAAGACCTCCATGTCTTGTGGCTCACACACACCGAGTCTGCCCGGTCTAGATTTATTACTCCACATTCCCATATCACATGATAACAAGTAACCAAGGTTCCATTAAAAACTTGCAGGTGGCAGGTAATCACCCGACTTTTATCGTTCTAAGCATAGCTAAGCAAAACTAGGCATATACAAATTTAAAACTAGTAATATGGTAAATATGGAATAACAAGGTTGGTAATGTACCAATTTGGCTTGTACTTGACTCCTAATCACTTAATGCAGTAAAAAGAAGCAAAAGCGAAATCAATTTGTAAAATACAAGGTAGGGTTGTATGCATCCGGGGCTTGCCTTCGTTGACGGAAAAGTCTGGTTCCTACGACGTTTCACAAGTATTCGATCCGACCTCAACAAACGGATTAACCTCCTCAACAACTTGGTTAACTATCACATGTTCACCTTCGTTCACTACACATAATAACAATGCCATGTTTAACATGATACGAAATACAAAACATGATGCTCGATGATGGATGCAACAATTAACAATTTGAATATAACTTTCCTTCACGGTAAAGTTACAAGTCAAACAAACTAAATCTTTTTCGCAACACTTACATCAATTACCAAGGATCATTATCAACAAATGACCCAAGGTCATCACTCAATCAAAATTTCAAACAAAACCTAAATCATTAAAGGTTAATATTTGCTTTTATGAATTAATTATTTAATTCAAAATTATGAAATAAATGAACTTATTCTAATAGAGCTCAAAATTTTTGTAAATGTTCATTACATGATAAGTAAGTGGCAAAACAAATTTCAAAATTTTTGGACAATTAAATAAGCCTAGAAAAATCATGGAAATCCATTTATTAATAAATTGAGCAATTTTTATCACATTTAAAAATTACTGAAAAACATTATTTCATATTTTTGTTAAATACTATACATCACAGAGAAGTCACACAAAAATTTTCATAATTTTTGGAGCTCTAAATAAATCTACACAAAAATAACAAGTTACATCACTATTCATTCAAATCTGAAAATAGAAAAGATCCATTTGAACACTGAGTCGCTGACTCCATGACCCCACATGTCATCTTCAACCTCTGACGTTGACTACGATGATGACGGTGCTGACCGGCGTAAACTCGCCGATGGTGAGATCATCGGCGACAGACAAAGCTCTAATACGTTCACGACAATAGGACACATCGATTGGTGGCAAAATCAAGACCCAACCGCGACTGGACCGAGCACAACGCTGGCCATGGCGGACGCGAATGCACGGCGGCGCTATGCCAGTGACAACAGGCCGGTAGCAATTAAACAAAAGGTCTAGGAAGCATCAGTAGCTTACCGCAAACGGTTTGGAGTCAATTACCGAGCCTAAGGAGCAACAGCAAGGTGGTTCGACGATCAGCGCAAGCACGATGGAGCAAAACGTCGTCGGTGATGGTGTACCAGCGACTGCAGTGGTCAAAATGAGCAACCAACTATGGATTAAGTACCACAGCATCGAGACGAAATGGAATCAACCAAAACCAAGGATGGAGATGCACCGTGGAGCTCTGGCCGCGGTGAATCGTGCTCGGCGGAGGGGTTGCCGGCCGCAAGGAAGAAGACGACGCAACTCGAGTTCCTGATGAAGACAAGCCGAATTGGTGGGTCAGCTGGATGCGCAAGGAGTAAGCGAAGTTAGAACTAGCTTATCAGCGACGGTGGCGCACAACAACGACGGCGCGGGCTCGCCGGAAATGAGCAAGGCGACGGGAAAAACAGAGCAAGGAGAAAGGGCAAAGACAACGGCGGCTCAGGCTACAAAGGGGGCCAAGAAGCTCGAGGAAGCCACACTGTGGCCTTTACTGCGCTAGCGCGATGCCAAAATGGCCACGACCACGCCTGGAACGCCGAAGAAGGAAACGCCGGCAATGTAGCTTCGGCGGTGGACACTGTTCACAAAAATTACAGATTTGCCATTCGCCAAAATTCACAAATTACTCTTAAATTTTCATAACAACTCAAAAATCTCCAAAAACAAAAGTTGTTCAAAATCAAAAGTTCTACAACTTTGCTTTTATAACCATCTCCTAATTCGGTCTAGATTTTAAAATGAACTTTTGAATTTGAATAGGGAAATTTACCGAATTACGCCTTTTTGAATTACTCCAAATTTTTCTAAACAACTTGAAAAACTCCAAAAACAAACTTTGTATAACTTGTCAAGATCTACACTTTTGATTTTGGGCTCAACCCCAAAATATTCTTAGATTTTGAAATGGATTTTCAGAGTAGGGTTTAAATATTGAAAATCAGGGTTTTCGGAATTTCAAATCAATACAAAGATTTTGAACTTGATTCAAACAATACCAAGCAATGCTTATAACATAAATGTAAACTTATTTTAGTGAATGCATACAAAGTTTTTAATATGACCAAATGCCTTGCAATGCATATGATGACATGGCAGTTTTAGTATTTAAACACCCAGGGTGTTACATGCACCCCCCATTAGATGACATGCCTCTCCTTTGAGCAAAGCAAGGTAAAATTGATTGACATGTCATCCATCCATTGCTAAGGACTTGTTTAGTGCATCTAGTTATTCCTATCATATCCTAGGCTCATTCATGAATATCAAATGAATTTGATGCTTATATGGTATTGTATGTTTGAAATGATCTAGTGCTAGCATATGACATGTTTGTGGGCTTGTAAACCTAGTGTTTGATCTAGAAAATAAGCTATAAGTGTTTAACTCAACATGGTACAAGATAACCCTTATTTAGAGGTGTGAAGAAGCTTGTCCTTAGGATCAAACTGATCCTCATTTCACATGGTTTCACCCCAACCTATCTATAATTTGAGCTCACCTTTTGTGCTAATTGTTGACAAAGGGGGAGAGAAATTCACAAAGATAGTAAGATGGGAGGAGCAAACAAATGAAAACAAATGAAATGACATTGTAATGGGATCAATCAAGGGGCAATCAAGGGGATCAATAAAAAATGCACACAAGTAGGGGAGCAAGCTCATAAACTTGTATGCTGTATTTGAATGTGCATTTCATATACTTGCTTGCATGGCACAAGTTTTAAATTTTAATATCCATGCTTGTGTGGTGTATGCTAGTTATATGCTTGAATGGTAAAATGAAAAACTAGCATGCATAGGCTAAAGTAACTAGACTTAGGTTCATCGTATGGAAACTAGACCCTTGCTTGTAATGTTGATCTCAAGGGGTATTCTAGTTTTATGTATATCTAATTACTAATGATGCTAAGGATGGTATATTGATGTGCTCCGATTGGTATCATGCTTCAAAGGTCCATCTCTAATACCTTAGCATCATTTGGTAGAAACTATCTCCTATATTTCCTATCTAAGCATATGTGCAAGCTACAATCCAAACTCTTAGCACATATGTAGGGAGAGCAATTGCTACCATTTGGAGTTCATGAAACTTGTCCATATCCTTTTACACATGGTAAATATGCTTGGGCAAGCAACGTGGATTCAATTAAATCTCAATTCATATCTTTGTGTAAGGGTTGTCATCAATTACCAAAAAGGGGAAGATTGAAATCTCTAGTTTGGTTTTGGTTAATTGATGAAACCCTAAGTGCTAACCTAGTTTATCAAAGTGATTATGAGATAGGTAGCACTACTCCAAGTGATGAAGGAATGGTGAAGATCATGATGATGGTGATGGCATGGTGATGATCAAATGCTTGAACTTGGAAAAGAAGAAAGAGAAAAATAAAAGGCTCATGGCAACGGTATACATAGTAGGAGCCATTTTGTTTTAGTGATCGAGACACTTAGTGAGTGTGGGGGATAGACCCCCGGGTACCACAAGATGGTACATGGGCCGCACCATCCGAGGTGGCCCGGCCCGTGAGATCAAGACGTGCACGGCGCTGCTTGGCGTGCACCGCAAGACATTGTAATAGTACCAAATAGGATACTTTACTTGTAACCTTGTCCCTTCGGAGTATATAAGGAGGGGCAAGGGTCCCCTAGAGGACAGATCCATAGAGGTTAATCTGTATACATCTCAATACAATACACCAAAGACACAGGACGTAGGGTATTACGTCGATCAGACGGCCTGAACCTGTCTAAATCGCTGTCTCTGCGCCTTGTGTCACCATCTGGTTCCTGATTACACGAACCGTCTACCGACAATCTACCACCACGGGGACCCCCCTCGGTGGACTGCCGACCATATTTCATCGACAGTGGCGCGCTAGGTAGGGGGTGTGCGCTTGATCCATGGCGAGCCAGATGGACCTCAAATCAACAACGCGTTCTCGTCGTCAATCTCGTGGAGATCCATCCCGGTCCACGACGACGATTCATCGCTGCTACACCAGCCCCTGCGACAGCAGATCCGATCTCGGAACCACCTCCGAGGTCGTTTTCACCAACGACTCACCGCCGCTGCTCTCGTCAGCCCTCGTCGACGACTAGCCGCCGCTGCTCTCGTCGGCCCTCGTCGACAACTCGCCGCCGATGCTCTCGTCGGCCCTCGTCGACAACTCGCCGCCGATGCTCTCGTCGGCCCTCGTCGACAACTCGCCGCCAATGCTCTCGTCAGCCCTCATCGACGACTAGCCGCCGCTGCTCTAGTTGGCCCTCGTCGACAACTCGCCACCGATGCTCTCATCGGCCCTCGTCGACAACTCGCCGCCGATGCTCTCGTCGGCCCTCGTCGACAACTCGCCGCCGATGCTCTCGTCAGCCCTCGTCGATGACTAGCCGCCGCTGCTCTGGTTGGCCCTCGTCGACAACTCGCCGTTGCTGCTCTCGTCAGCCCTCGCCGACCACTCGCCGTCGCTGCCCTCATCAGCCTTCGCCGATGTCCCTCGCCGTCGACTCGTCGTCACCGCTCGGCGGCCTTCGCCGATATCCCTCGCCGTCGACTCGTCGTCACCGCTCGACGGCCTTCGCCAATGTCCCTCGCCGTCGACTCGTCATCACCGCTTGACGGCCTTCACCGACATCCTTCGCCGACGTCCCTCGCCGTCGACTCATCGTCACCGCTCGACGGCCTTCGCCGACATCCTTCGCCGACATCCTTCGCCGACGTCCCTCACCGTCGACTCGTCATCACTGCTCGGCGGCCTTCGCTGACATCGTTCGCCGACGTCCCTCACCGTCGACTCGTCGTCACCGCTCAGCGGCCTTCGCCGATATCCTTCGCCGACGTCCCTCGCCGTCGATTCATCGTCACCGCTCGACGGCCTTCGCCGATGTCCCTCACCGTCGACTCATCGTCACCGCTCGATGGCCTCCGCCGAGCTCCGACCACCTCGACCACCAGACCACGTCGACCACGTCCCGAGCAGCTCCGCCGAGCTCCGACCACGTCGACCACCAGACCACGTCGAAAACATCCCGAGCGGCTCCGCCGAGCTTCGACCACCAGACCACGTCGCAATGATGATCGCCACGAAGAACGGCGCTACGACAATCGCGACCACAGTCATGACGACAGGTCGAAAAGCTTGAGGACCGGACGACTTCATCACCACCGACCAGATTTCTATCCAAAGATAAGTACACTTCTAATATTTATATTCAATATAATTTTCATTACGACGTTTCTCCACAATGTCCTCGTCATGATTATTCTTCAAATAACGTTTGTCCATGTATACCATCTTAAATATAACATACATCTATACTTAATGCAAATCATCGACCAGTCATGTTGACGCTCGATGCCTCCAGAGACGGCCCTATCTCCGGCTCCTCCCTACACGTGCATGAGCGTCTGCCCTCTGCGTTATGGGTGGTCGGCAGCGGTTCCTTAGCGATGCTTTGTTCTTCCTACACGTGCACGGGCTCCGCGCCCCGCGTTATGGTTCACGGGCTAGCTAGGGCTAGAGACTCAGCTACATACTAACTGGTCGAGCGGTTTATATTAAGTATAAACACAAACTTCATATTAACACTGATGTTCACAAAGCACCAACTGCTTTATCACATCATGCTCATTTGCAAATGACTGCTGATCGTATTTTCTTCACCGCTGATTTTTTCTCCATAATTTATTATTTTGTACATCATGTACTACCATTCTACGTATTTATCTACAGGAATTTTGAGCTATGCTCGGGGACTTCGTCGCTCGCCTCTCGACCTACGCTCGGGGACTGCCTCGATCACTCTCCGACCACGGCTCGGGGACTTCGTCGCTCGCTCCTCGACCTACGCTCGGGGACTGCCTCGATCACTCTCCGACCACGGCTCGGGGACTTCGTCACTCGCTCCTCGACCTGTGCTTGGGGACTGCCTCGATCACTCTCTGACCACGGCTCGGGGACTTCGTCGCTCGCCTCTCGACCTACGCTCGGGGACTGCCTCGATCACTCTCCGACCACGGCTCGGGGACTTCGTCGCTCGCTCCTCGACCTACGCTCGGGGACTACCTCGATCACTCTCCGACCACGGCTCGGGGACTTCGTCACTCGCTCCTCGACCTGTGCTTGGGGACTGCCTCAATCACTCTCCGACCATGGCTCGGGGACTTCGTCGCTCATCCTTGACCTGTGCTCGGGGACTGCCTCGACCACTCTCCGACCACGGCTCGGGGACTTTGCGTCTTGACTACATGTGACTGGCAACTCGCATACAGTTGGGATATTTTTTCTCACTTGGACCTTGCTACAAGGCTCATACCTCGCCTTCCAGCAAGCTCGGGGACTACATCGGTACGATGCACCTGCCGGTGCATCTCGTATCGCCTGTATGACGATTGGGTTCTCAACTTAACTAGGAATTCTTTTTAGACCCTGGCACCACGTGCCTACGTCACCTACTACCAGGCTCGGGGACTAAGTGGGCACACTTCACCTTGCGGTGAATGTGCTTGTTTTTCGACCACTATGCCTCTGATGATCAAAGATGCTACGCTTCAAGACGCACTTACATTTCTTTTCAGAAATACAAGTGGGCACACTTCCCGGGACGGAAATCTTTTTCTTTCTTCTTAAGAGCACCATACATTCTTCGGACAACCTACTTCTCCGGCGACAACGGTGGTCGGAGATGTCAAGAACTCAAGCCTCACTGTTCGAAGAAGGTTAAAATGGTGTGTCGCATCAGAATACATGGCGCTCGGGGACTAGCTGTGGGGGATAGACCCCCGGGTACCACAAGATGGTACATGGGCCGCACCATCCGAGGTGGCCCGGCCCGTGAGATCAAGACGTGCACGGCGCTGCTTGGCGTGCACCGCAAGACATTGTAATAGTACCAAATAGGATACTTTACTTGTAACCTTGTCCCTTCGGAGTATATAAGGAGGGGCAAGGGTCCCCTAGAGGACAGATCCATAGAGGTTAATCTGTATACATCTCAATACAATACACCAAAGACATAGGACGTAGGGTATTACGTCGATCAGACGGCCCGAACCTGTCTAAATCGCTGTCTCTGCGCCTTGTGTCACCATCCGGTTCCTGATTACACGCACCGTCTACCGACAATCTACCACCACGGGGACCCCCCTCGGTGGACTGCCGACCATATTTCGTCGACAGTGAGTGTGATCACATTTAGGATTGATAGACATAATATTAAGAGGGGTGAAACTCGTATTGAAATGCGGTTATTAAAGTGCCACTAGATGTTCTAACTCATTGCATATGCATTTAGGATCTAGTGGAGTGTTAACACCCTTGAAAAGATGGAGGTCACTATAAGTGACCGGACGCTCTATATAGAAAAGATGGATGTCACTGTAAGTGACCGGACGCTGGTCATGGTAGGACCGACGCGTCCGGTCAATGGAAGCGTGAAGACGCTAGCATCGATCTTCGACTGGACGCTGGGTCACTTAATGACCGGATGCTGATGGGGTGCGTCCGGTCCTACTGACATGGTAGCTCATAGAGGAGACACTGAGTGACCGGACGCTGGGTGAGTCTAGTCAGGCATGATCGGACACGTCTGTCATGATTTTTCACGAATGGAAGCTTACTAGAAACGACTAGATGCTAAGGTCCTGTGTCCGGTCACTTTCAAGCAACGCGTCCGAACACAACTTAAATGTACTGATGATCATTGAGATTGGGTGATCAACGTTTGAAGCAGGGGCCATGTGGCACACATCACACAACCGAACGTTGGGTTCCAGCATCCAGTCGATCTGACCGGCGTGTCCGGTCGCCTCATTTTTCAATGGACTGAGGAGCCAACGGCTCTATTTTGTGGGGGCTTCTATTTAAGCCCCATGGCTGGCTCAAGCTCACTCTCTTGGCCATTTGCATTGACCTAGCAACCTTGTGAGCTTAGCCAAAGCCCTCCCACTCATCTTCATCATTGATTCATCATCTTTGTGAGATTAGGAGAGAATCCAAGTGCATTGCTTGAGTGATTGCATCTAGAGGCACTTGGTATTCGTGTTTAGCTATAGGATTCACTTGTTACTCTTGGTGGTTGCCACCACCTAGATGGCTTGGAGGAGTGAGGATCATTGAGCGGAGGTTGGTGATTGTCTCTAGCTTTAATCGTGGTGATTGTGAGGGGTCTTGTGCCTTCCCCGACGGAGCGCCAAAAGGTAACTCTAGTGGATTGCTCATGTCATTGAGTTACCTCACTTGTGGGTAGGTTCTTGTGGTGTCCAATTGTGTGGATGAGGTTTGTGCAACACCTCTTAGCCGCTGAACCACCAAGTGTTGGTCGACATAATGGGGACTAGCGTGCTAGCAAGCACATGAACCTCAGGAGAAAAATTGGTTGTCTCTTGCCCTTTGGTATTCTCCCGGTGATTGATTTAGTATTTATCTTGTGATTGGTTCACTTCTCTATACGGCGGTATAATCACTCTACTCACTCATTTACATTCTTGCAAACTAGTTATAGCAAGCTCTTTAGTGTAAGTAGAATTGGGAGCTTGCTTTGTTGTTTTAAGTTCATCTAGTGTAGCAAGTGTGAGAGCTCTTAGTGAGTAGTAACATAGTAAATTGTGTGTCTAGTGATCATAGCAACTAGAATTATTGGATAGGTGGCTTGCAACCCTTGTAGAGCTAGAGCAAGTTTGCATTTCACTATTTGTCATACTAATCAAATTGCTCTAGTTGGTTTGTAGATTTTTAAATAGGCTATTCACCCCCTCTAGCCATATTAGGACCTTTCAATCGGTCCACCAGGCGCCATAGGGCGGCAGGCAGCAAGCAACGGTCCTAGTACATCAGTGTCTTGGCGGTAACCATGACACATGTGACACCCTCGACGCTCGCAGGCGTACCCACGATGACCCTAGAGAAGGAGCTAGCCGTGGCCTGAGCGTTGGCCTACCGGGGCCTCTGGCCTTCGGTCGACACATCCTCAACACTGCCTTCCCACTAAGGTACCGACCACCAACCAATATCTCGAAGTACTCTAGGGAGACAAACCCTAGACTATGGCTCAAGGATTATTGGCTTACCTACCAAGCCAGTGGTGCAGATAATGATAATTTCATTATCCACAACCTTCCATTGTTCTTCACCGATTCAGCACAAACATGGTTGGAACACCTACCGTCCAATAGAATCTAGAGTTGGGCGGATTTGAAGGAGATCTTTGTGGGGAACTTTCAGGGCACATACAAGCGCCCTAGGAACCCATGGGACCTTAAGAACTACCAATAGAAGGCCGGTGAAACCCTCCATGGGTACATCCAGTGTTTCTCTCGGCAGTGCAACGAGCTACCTAACATCGCTGATGCCGACGTTATAGGAGCTTTCTTGTCTGGGACCACCTACGAGTCCCTAGTCCACAAATTGGGATGCAAGGGCCTGCAAACCACCAAAGAACTCCTTGACATCGCCACCAGCCATGCCTCGAGTGAAGAAGTGGTCGGAGCGATCTTCGACCACCTCAAAGGCAAGGCAGAGTGGGACGAAGATGCCGGATGAAGGCTCCTCCAATCATCCTACCAAGAAGAAGAAAAAACAATAGCTTGAGGGCTCGCTTGTGTCTGTCATAGACCATAGGGGTGGTCGGAAGCCCACGGAGGGCACTTCGAACCACTTCAAGAAACTTCTTGAGGGACCATGCCCGAACCATGCCTTTCTCGTCAAGCATCTGTACAAGGACTGTGGCATCATGAAGTGGTTCTTGTCTAGAGGTTCGTACAAAGGGGAGCATAGGAAGGACCCTAACCTAACCACGAATGATGTCGAGGGGAAGGACGGTGGCTTTCCAATGCTAAAGGGCTGCCTCATGATCTTTGGAGGCTTGGTGGCCTATGACTCCAAGCGCCACCAGAAGGTCACACGCTGCGAGGTCTATATGACCGAACCAACCATGCCTACCTTGCTCCAATGGTTAGAGTCCACCATAACCTTTGACCAGACCAACCACCCAGAGAGCGTCCCATAACTTGGAAGATATCCGCTCATGGTCTACCCGATCGTTGGTATGAAGTGGCTCACCAAGGTACTGATGGGTAGGGGTAGCGGCCTCAACATCATGTACGCCGAGACGCTTGACACCATGGGCATCGACCGAGCACGCGTCCGACCAACTGGGGCACCTTTCCATGGTGTCGTGCCTAGAAAGCAGGCCTTGCCACTTGGGTAGGTCGATCTACCCATCACCTTCAGGGGTCCGTCCAACTATAGGATGGCGACCCACACCTTCAAAGTGGTTGGGTTCCATGGAACCTATCACGCCATCCTGGGATGACCATGCTAGATGAAGTTCATGGCCATCCCCAACTACACCTACCTCAAACTAAAGATGCCAGGCCCAGGCGAGCTCATCACTGTCGGCACCTCCCTTCAGCATGCCTATGAGTATGAAGTCGAGTGCTGTGATCATGCCACAGCAATCGTCACCTCCACATAGCTCGTGGCTCTCAGGAAGGAGATCACCGAAGAAGCACCCAACCCCAAGTGGTCGACTAGGTCCTTTGAGCTGGTGGAGGGCTCCAAGGAGGTCCTCGTGGACCCCAAGAGCACAGAGGGCAAAATAGTGCGTATTGGTATCACACTTTCCTCTAAATAGGAAAGCATGCTCGTCGGCTTCCTCTGCACTAACTGAGACATCTGTGCGTGGAAACCCTTGGACATGCCAAGCATTCCGAGGGAAGTCACTAAGCACACCTTAAAGATCCACCTAGGCTCCAAGCTAGTGAAACAATGCATGCATCACTTCAACGAGGGGAAACGTAGGACCATTGGCTAGGAGATCACAAAGCTTTTGGTGATCGGATTCATCAAGGAAGTGTACCACCCAGAGTGGCTAGCCAATCCCATTCTTGTACAAAAGAAGAGTGGGAAATGGAGGATATGTGTTGACAACACAAGTCTCAACAAAATCATGCCCAAAAGATCCGTTTCCTGCCACACATAGACCAAATAGTTGACTCTACCTCGGGGTGTAAAACCCTCTGCTTCCTTTATGCGTACTTCGGATACCATCAAATCGCTATGAAAGAGTCCGACCAGCTCACGACATCTTTCATCACCCCCTTCAGATCGTTCTGTTATGTCACCATGCCATTCAGTCTAAAGAACGCTAGGGCTACATACTAGCGTTGTATACTCAAGTGTTTTGGAGACCTCATCAGGCGGACCGTTGAGGCATATGTTGACGACATCGTGGTCAAGTCCAAATGGTCTAACCACCTCGTAGCTGATCTTGAGCAGACCTTTGCAAAACTCTGAGCTAATGGCATCAAACTCAATCCTAAGAAATGCATTTTTAGGGCCCCGAGGGGCATGCTGCTTGGTTTCATCATCTCCCAGCGTGGCATTGAAGTGAACCCAGAGAAGATTTCAGCCATCACAAGGATGGGCCTAATTTAGAACATGAAGGGAGTACAACGATTTATAGGGTGCCTCACCATGCTCAGCCACTTCATCTCGCGCCTCGTCGAACGAGGTGTCCCCCTTTATTGACTTCTAAAGAAGGCTAACCACTTCGAATGGACATCTGAGGCCTAGGAGGCACTTGACATGGTCAAGCTGCTTCTGACAAAGACCCCAATCCTAGTTCCTCCTACCAATGGAGAACACCTTCTGCTCTACATTGCGGCCACCATGCAAGTGGTCAGCGCCGCCCTAGTAGTGGAGCGGGAAGAAGAGGGGCACGCCCTCAAAGTACAGCACCCTATGCACTTCATCAGCGAGGTCCTATCTGACTCAAAGACCCACGACCCCCAAATCTAGAAGCTTCTATACGCCGTCCTCATCACCAAGAGGAAGCTATTCCACTACTTCGAGTCACATTCGGTGATGATTGTGACGTCCTTCCCCCTCGGTGAGGTCGTCCAAAACTAGGATGCCACGAGAAGAACCATGAAATGGGTACTCGAGCTAATGGGTCAGGGCATTGTGTATGCCTCTCAGACGACCATCAAGTCCTAGGTACTGGCTGATTTCATCGTGGATTGGACCGAGGTCCAAATGCCACCAGCGGTCATCGATCAAGAGTACTGGACAATGTACTTTGATGTAGCTGATGATTTCACTTACATCTATGGGCATTGTATGTATTAACATAAAATCAATCGCGATCCATAAGATTTACTGTCCGTAACAGCCGATTTCTGTGCGTATTGGCTATTTAGTCAATTTTCTTGTCGGCTGCTCCCGAAGCGGCGCACTTGGAACTGTCTGGGTAAAGACCGACATGTTTCACCTTAAATTACTGATAAACTTTCTCTCCTTGTCCATTGTAGGTCAAATTGACTGGCACGCCTTGAGAGGAATTCGTAGGATTGGTTAACCCTATGTTGAAGCCAAGCGGAACTCTAGGCTCAGCCTAAGCAGATCCTTCTGGCTTGTGTGTGTCAACACATTTTTGTGCCAACACACGTTTTGGCATGCCCGGTGGGACCACCACAATTGTCATGGCGACTTACAACAACAATGACATCCTTATGGTGCCTTATGAAGACCTACCTGATGGAGATAAAGATGTCATCAGCAAAGCTATAGAGGAATTTTAGAACAAGTGTTTGTTGTCCTACACCAAAACACGTGATAATACAATTGTTTAGAAATATCCACTACCAAGAGTTCTGTTGCATAGGTAGACGGATGTAGATGAAGCTGAAGATAGGCATTTCTTCATAGAGGCTGTAAACAAATCTGTTCATGATGCCATGTCGAATCATAATGAAGTTGTCTTAAACACATTCCACAACACCATGAAAGAGGTGTTTCATGGGTTTCCAGTTGATCAGGTTGGGATAGCTTATTACAACATTCCACATCCATCGACTCAGGGGACTAATCAAGCTGGTACTAGCCATCAAGAAGCAGCACCAGCTGGTATTGATGATGTCTAGGTAGTTCAGAGCTTATCTGAGCAAGTTCAAGATGCTACTACTAATTAGATACATTATAATCCTAGATCATCAGTGTAGCATGTACAATAGCCGACAGGGCAAGTTCAGAATGAAATGGTCAATTTTGGCACGTCAGGCCAGATATCGTCGTTGTGGGGGTATTAACCCCTATACCATTACGACTGGGCTTGGGCCAACCTAGACCAGGGAGTCTGGCCTACTAGAAGACAATGCGTGGCCCGGCCAATCTGTTCGGAGTCCCGCGCAAGGAATCAAGACGGATTTGGAGATCAAGCAAGATCCTAGTCGGTTAAAATAGGAATTCTTATCCGGCCACCTATGACAATTGTAACTGGTTAGGATTAGTTTCCAGATCTATAACCCTGCCCCCCTAGACTATATAAGATGGGCAGGGGACCCCCTCTAAAAAACATCTCTCATTGACATACAACAATACAATCAGACACAGGACGTAGGTATTATGCCTTCACGGTGGCCGAACCTTGATAAAACCTCGTGTCTATCTTGCGTCACCATCTTGTTTGTAGCTTGCGCATCTGTCTGCTGATAATCTACTACCTTGGGCATACCCTAGGTAGACTACCGACCATAGTTCATTGATAGTGGCGCACTAGGTAGGGGGTGTGCGTACTGCTCTCCAGGCAAACAAGATGGTCATCATCCCCGGTTCCATGGCTACGCCGAACGGCCTCACGTTCATCATCGACCAGATCACCTAGACCACGGGCTCCGACGACTTCATCACCATGACCCTAGAGGAGGCGCGGATTCCATCTATGTCGACCACTGCTTCACCTGCATCGGCTATGGCTCCGACCACTGGTGGATCTGGCTCCGTCCATGCCAACATCGTTTTCAGTCACGCCGACAACCCGTCGTCCCCTTCCTCGCTACAAAGGGAGGCAGATCGATAACACCGATCTACTCAACTCCAATGATTGGGTCGGCACCAAACTTGCTGAAACCCTAGCTCTAGTAAGTTCGATTCAAAGTCAACCTAATGAGCAGGTAACCACTACCCATAATAGATCTACCCGACCAGCTCAGGCCAGTCATCCTGCACAACTCGGTATGGATCTTGTGGTCACATCTACTCCTAAAGGGCGCTTCATTCATCACTGGCTAGCCCTCGTGATGGGTCTCTGGCTCTCCGAGTATGAAGCCTCAATGGAGAACCACTAGGCCTAGCCCTACGGCCTGCGCAACTTCGTCAACATGGTCCGGATTAAGGATTATCAAGAAGGACCAGTCCACACAGTTCAAGAGGGTGGCTCAAGCTCCTCGTCCGGCATCGCATCTAATGCCTCCATCCACACCGAGCTCCAGCATCATGACAATGAAGGCATTGAATATGATCTAGATATCCTAGACCACGCCCCGGGATTCCCACGATTCCCATCCTTCCCACCAAGCGAGGAGACTTGATCAATGTTGTCAGTAATGACAAACCACTGGCAGTTGGTGAAACAGAATAAGAAAGGCTAGCACATGAAGCATGCAATATTGACCGATTTAATTGCCGACAAATCGAAGCTGAGTCAGAAGAGGAGGCCCGACACATAAGGGTCTAGCCACACGACCTTAACAATGCCTTTGATAGGGTGGGGGACAAGCAGGTCTTCAGGACTCCAGGCACTAATGTAGCTATTTCTATGGCGACAATGCAGCGACTACCCAATACCCCGAAAACTCAGGTGGTTCATGATGATATACAAGCTTACCTGACGGCTGCTATGGCCCAGACCGCAGAAATTGTAAATCAAGCCCAAGCTCCATCCGTCTTAGTCGAATCAAGCCACAGCCACCAGTACTCAAGTCACTTATAGCCACCCAACCAACGTGGCTCGCGCAACAACAACCCATCAGACAATCGTCAAGGCGGAAACGGTGGCCATGATGGTGGTCAGGACGACAACCGCCACCGGGATGACAACCGACGTGACTATCATGACGACCACCACCAAGACAACCACGATAATCGCCGTGATAACTGCGGTCATAGGGTTAACCAGGGTGGCAACCGAGATTGCTATGATGGCAATAACGATCTCTGCCATTACCTCAGAGAGTGCGATTGTGGGGGTATTAACCCCTATACCCTTACGGCTAAGCTTGGGCTGGCCCGGATCGATGGGTTCAGTCCACCCGAAAGATGACGTGCGGCCCAGTTAACCTGATCGGAGTCCCGCATAAGGAATCAAGACGGATTTGGTGACCAAGCAGGATCCTGGTCGGTTAGAATAGGAATCCTTATCCGGCCACATATGGCAATTGTAACTGACTAGGATTAGTTTCCAGATCTGTAACCCTGCCCCCCGGACTATATAAGGCAGGCAGGGGACCCCTCTAAAAAATATCTCTCATTGACATACAGCAATACAAATCAGACGCAGGACGTAGGTATTACGCCTTCTTGGCGGCCGAACCTGGATAAAACCTCGTGTCTGTCTTGCGTCACCGTCTTGTTTGGGGCTTGCGCATCTGTCTGCCGATAATCTACTACCTTGGGCATACCCCTAGGTAGACTACCGACCATATTTCGTCGACAGTGGCGCGCCAGGTAGGGGGTGTGCGTACTGCTCTCCAAGCGAACAAG
The DNA here is from genome assembly GCF_019320115.1 of Miscanthus floridulus. Taxonomy (NCBI): domain Eukaryota; kingdom Viridiplantae; phylum Streptophyta; class Magnoliopsida; order Poales; family Poaceae; genus Miscanthus; species Miscanthus floridulus. The sequence goes on along the minus strand of NC_089585.1, from coordinate 66,681,929 downwards.
ATGGTCATCATCTCCGGCTCCATGGCTACGCCCAACGGCCTCACGTTCACCGTCGGCCAGATCACCTGGACCACCAGCTCCGACGACTCCATCGCCACGACCGCGGAGGAGGCATGGATTCAGCTCGCGCCGACGACTACTTCACCTGCATCGGCTACGGCTCCGACCGCGGTAAACACGGCTCCGACCACGGTGAACACGGCTCCGACCACGATGAATCTGGCTCCGACCATGGTACATCTGGCTCCGACCACGCCTACAGCCATGCCGGCAACCCGTCATCCGCTTCCCCGCTACAGAGGAAAGCAGATCGACGACACCGACCTGCTCGACCCCATTGATCGGGTCGGCATCAAACTCGCTGAAACCCTAGCTCTGGTAAGTACGATTCAAAGCCAACCTAATGAGCAGGTAACAGCTCCTCACAACAGATCTATCCGACCAGCTCGGGCCGGTCGTCCTGCACGACTTGGAACAGATCTTGTGGTCGTATCTACTCCTGAGGGGCGCTCCGCTCGTCGCCATCCAGCCTTCGCGACGGGTCTTCGACTCTGCGAGTACGAAGTCCCGACGGAGAACCACCAGGTCCAGCTCTACGGCCTACGAAACGCTGCCTCCAGCTCCGCGTACAACCTACGACGCCGCTCGGATCTACGTCCTATTCACCAATCTCGGCCGAAGCAATGCAACATCGTCAACATGGTCCGGATTGAAGATTATCAGGAAGGGTCCGTCCACACAGTCCGAGAAGGGGACTCCAGCTCCTCATCCGGCATCGCATCCAACGCATCTGTCCACACCGAGCTTCAGCGTCACGAAGATGAAGGCGTCAAATACGATCTGGATCTGCCAGACCACGCCCCAGGGTTTCCCCCAATTTCCGTCTTTCCCGCCAAGACGAGGGGATTTGATCCATGTTGTCAGCAATGACGAGCCGCCAGCAGTTGGCAAAACAGAATAAGAAAAGACTGCACGCGAAGCGCGCAATATTGACCAGTTTAATCGCCGCCAAATCGAAGCTGAAGCAGACCAAGAGGCATGACGCATAAGGCTCTGACCACGTGACCTCAACAATGCTTTCGACAGGGTGGGGGACAAACAAGTCTTCAAGACCCCAAGCGCCAACGTAGCCGTCGCCATGGCGACAATGCAGCGGTTGCCCAACACTCCCGAGACCCAAGCAGTCCGTGATGACATACAAGCTTATCTGACAGCTACTATGGCTCAGACCGCAGAGATGAATCAAGCCCGGGCTCCATCCGTTTCTGTCGAATCAAGCCACAGCCGCCAATACTCAAGTCGCTCACAGCCACTCAACCAACGTGGCTCGCGCAATAACGACCCATCGGACAACCATCAAGGCAGAAACGGTGGTCATGATGGTGATCGGGACGACAACCGCCGCCGGGAGGATAACCGCCACGACGTTCGAGGCGACAACCACCGAGATAACCACGACAATCGCCATGATAACCACGGTCGCAGGGCTAATCCAGATGGCAATCGAGATCGCCGCGATGGCAATAACGATCTCCGCCATCACCTCGTCGGACGTGATCTGCGCGCTCGCATCAACCAGAGAGCCAACGATCGTGCATCCCATGAAAGCTATCGCCGTATGGAATATGACACTGCCCACGGCCCGCCGGGTTTGAAGCAGTTCACTCCACACCTTCGCCAAGTCATATGGCCCAAGAATTTCAAACTCGAGAAACTTCAGAAGTACGACGGTAAGGAAAACCCTGAACTATGGGTCATGCTCTATGAAACTGCGTGCCGCTCAGCCATGGCTGACGAGCACGTCATGTCTAACTACTTTCCAGTCGCTGTTGGTCATGCAGGTCACCAATGGCTGGTTAGCTTGCCAGCGAATTATTTTGACTCTTGGCAGGAGCTCAGGCAGGCCTTCATCGACAATTTCATCGCTACTTGTGAACAACCCGGCAACAAGTACGATCTGCAACAGATCTGAGATCGGAAGGATGAACCACTGCGCGAGTACGTTTGGCGTTTCTCGGAGATGCGCATCAAGGTCCCATCAATATCCGACAACGAAGCAATCGAGGCTTTCGTCACCGGCCTCTGCTTCCACGATGCCCTAAGAGACAAGCTCCTCCAGAAGAGACCCGAATCGGTCACAGCACTTTTGGCCACCGCTAAGAAATATGCGGACGCTGACGACGCTAAAAAGATAATCGTTGAAGAAGCAGCAAGGGTTCCACTGCTCCGACCACCCCCCACACCACGACGATTACCGTGGCAATCGTGGTTGGAACGACAATTTTGACCGCCGCAACCAGCGCAACGACTCCTGCGACCACCGTGATCAACGTAATCAGCGGCGCAACCGCTGTGATGATTACAGGAGCAAGCGCGCTCGGGAAGACGACGGCGAGGTCAATACTGTGAAAAAGGGCAGCGGACGTCGAAACTACGAGGACGACTATGCCAAAGCATTGAAGGGACCCTGCCAGCTCCATCCTAAATCGAACCACACCATGGAGAATTGCCGCATCCTCAAGACTATCTACACGCGTCAACAGGCTCCGGATACGTCCGACAAGCCTAACGGCGCGGGGGAACAGCGCAACGAGGACAACGACGACGACGATGCAGATCCTCGTCATAAATACGTCAAGCCGACTGATCGCGTGCACACCATCATCGGCGGCAAGGTGTCCATTGAGACCAAACGAGAACGCAAGCTGCTCGCCCGCGCTTGCTTGAACGTGGCAAACACCGACAACCTTCTCACCGATCCGCGGCTCCCTCCGTGGTCTCACCGTGAAATCTACTTCAGCAGGAAGGACCAATGGGCCGCCATACCCGAGCCAGGGCGTTTTCCCCTGGTCCTCGATCCTTGTATCAACAAGGTTCAATTCGACAGGGTACTGATCGATGGTGGCAGCTCCATTGATATTCTGTTCAAGAACAGCCTGCCCGCTCTGAAAATAGCCCAGGCGGACCTGAAGCCGTACGAGGCACAGTTCTGGGGCGTTCTCCCCGGACAGAGCTCCACACCTCTTGGGCAGATCACGCTACCTGTGCAGTTTGGGACTCTGGACCACTTCCGCACCGACTACGTTAACTTCGTGGTCGCTGATTTCGACGGCACCTACCATGCTATTCTTGGTCGACCGTCGCTCACCAAGTTCATGGCCATACCTCATTACAGGTATCTGGTGCTCAAGATGCCTACTGAGAAAGGAGTTTTAACCCTCAGGGGCAACGTATACGCAGCTTATACTTGCGAGGACGACAGCTTCAAAATAGCAGAGGCCCACGACCTCTCTATTCGCATGGCCAAGACCATGCTAGACGCTAAGAAGACCTCGGCCGACCACCTGGAGATCCCAGAGCTCGAGGCTCCGCGCAAGAACATCAGGTCCAAGGAGCACAAGACGATCCAGCTGGTCGAGGGTGATCCCAGCAAAATGGCCCTCATCGGGGCCGACCTGAATCCCAAATAGGAAGACGCGCTCGTCAGGTTCTTGAGGGGCAACGTGGATGTGTTTGCATGGAAACCTTCCTGACATGCCCGGTGTACCTCGGAACTTGATCGAGCACTCCTTAAATGTCAACAGCAAGGCCAAACCAATCAAGCAGAAGCTACGGCGGTTCGCTCGCGACAAAAAGGAGGCGATTAGGGTAGAAGTTACACTGGCTTTTGGCAGCCGGATTTATCAAAGAAGTGTATCATCCGGAATGGTTAGCCAACCCGGTTCTTGTACGTAAAAAGAATAATGAATGGAGAATGTGCGTTGATTACACTGATCTCAACAAACACTGCCCTAAGGACCCCTTTGGTTTACCTCGCATAGACGAGGTCGTAGATTCAACCGCTGGTTGCGAGCTGCTTTCCTTTCTCGATTGCTACTCTGGTTATCACCAGATCGCTCTCAAAAAGGACGACCAGATCAAGACGTCTTTCATCATGCCTTTTGGCGCCTACTGCTACATGACTATGTCGTTCAGGCTCAAAAACGCCGGTGCCACCTACCAACGCGCGATACAGGCCTGCCTCAACGACGAGATAAAAGACGGCCTCGTTGAGGCTTACGTCGATGATGTAGTTGTCAAAACCAAGGAAGCACACACCCTTGTTGACAATCTGGAACGCACCTTCGCAGCCCTTAATATGTTCCAATGGAAATTAAACCCAAGGAAGTGCATCTTTGGTGTCCCTTCTGGCATATTGCTCGGCAACGTCGTCAATTACGACGGCATACGCCCTAACCCAGAGAAAGTCAAAGCTATCTTAGACATGAAGCCCCCAAAAAAGGTGAAGGATGTCCAGAAGCTTACCGGCTGCATGGCTGCTCTAAGCCGTTTCATATCAAGATTAGGAGAAAAAGGACTACCGTTCTTCAAACTGCTCAAAGCGTCCGAGAAGTTTGAGTGGTCGGAGGAAGCAGACGCTGCCTTCACGCAGCTGAAGCAATACCTCACGTCACCTCCGGTACTTACTGCTCCCAGAGAAGATGAAACTCTCCTACTTTACATTGCGGCAACCGATCGGGTGGTTTCCACTACACTGGTGGTCGAGCGCGACGAGCCGGCCCACGCCTATAAGGTACAGCGGCCAATTTATTTCATTAGTGAGGTACTCAGCGAATCCAAGATCAGGTACCCACAGATTCAGAAACTGCTCTACGCCATACTGATAACATCCCGAAAGTTGAGACATTACTTCGACGGATATCGTGTGGTAGTCATGACCGAGTATCCTTTGGGGGACATCATTCGCAATAAGGATGCGAACGGGTGCATCGTCAAATGGGCAATGGAGCTATGCCCCCTTTCCTTGGAATTTGCAAGCCGTACTACAATCAAGTCTTAGGCACTCGTCGATTTCATCGTTGAGTGGACAGACTTAAGCACGCCTGCCTCTTCGGGATCCGACGAATATTGGACGATGTACTTCGACGGTTCTCTCAACATTGACGGTGCGGGAGCAGGAGTTCTTTTCGTGTCACCATCCAAGCAGCAGCTCTGGTACGTCCTTAGGATTTATTTCCCAGCATCTAATAATGCCGCCGAGTATGAAGCATGCCTGCATGGTCTACGCATTGCGATTGAGCTTGGAGTTAAACGTCTCTATGTCTATGGAGATTCGGCTCTGGTCATCAACCAACTCAACAAGGACTAGGACACGACCAGTGAAAAGATGGACGCATATTGCAAATCGATAAGAAAGCTGGAAGGCAGGTTCTATGGCATCGAGTACATACACGTGGTCCGGGACAAGAACCAAGCAGCAGATGCGTTGTCAAAGTTAGGATCATCCCGAGCCAAAATCCCACATGGCGTATTCGTCCAAGACCTGCTCATGCCTTCCATTGAAGACGAAGATTCAACGACCAACAAAGTTTCAGACCAGCAATTAGTGGCTACGGTTCCGGCGCCGAGCACAATCGAGCCGCTTCCGACCACTCATGAGCCGGACTGGAGAACGCCTTTCATCAAGTACTTGACAGATGGTAGCGGTTATACCGATCGAACAGAAAATGAGCGCCTGATGCGTCGTAGTAAGCAGTATCTGCTCGTCGACGGCAATTTATGGCGCAAAAATGCTAAGGAGGAAATCTTGATGAAGTGTATAACCCAGGAGGAAGGCGAGCATCTCCTAGACCAAATCCACTCTGGCTCCTGCGGCAACCACGCTGGCCTCAAGAACACTGGTCGGTAAGGCTTTCCGAGCAGGGTTCTATTGGCCGTCAGCAGTGGCCGACGCAGAGAAGCTAGTCCGCCGCTGTGAAGGTTGTCAGTTCTTCTCCAAGAGAATCCATGTACCAGCACATGAGATCCAGACGATTCCAGCCTCTTGGCCCTTCGCCTGCTGGGGACTGGACATGGTCGGGCCTTTCAAACCAGCTCCTGGGAAATTTACATGCATCTTCGTGCTAATTGATAAATTTTCTAAGTGGATAGAATACATGCCTCTGGTACAGGCATCTTCAGAGAAAGCTGTCACATTCCTCGACCAGGTCATCCACCGTTTCGGTGTGCCCAACAGCATCATTACTGATTTGGGCACTCAGTTCACCGGGAACGCTTTTTGGGACTTCTGTGATGAAAGGAGCATAGTTGTAAAATACGTCTCGGTGGCGCACCCTAGAGCTAATGGACAAGTCGAGCGGGCAAATGGCATGATTTTGGACGCATTGAAGAAGAGGATGTACAGAGAAAACGATAAAGCTCCTGGTAGATGGCTCAAGGAGCTACCAGCCGTGGTCTGGGGCCTCCGAACTCAGCCTAGTCGTAACACCGGCGTCTCACCATACTTTATGGTTTACGGCGCTGAGGCAGTCCTCCCACTAGATATAGCTTTCAGATCAGCACGGGTAGAGAACTTCGACGAGGGCAAGGTCAAGGAAGTACGGGAGCTAGAAATCAACAGCGCAGAGGAGAAAAGGCTCAATTCTTGCGTGCGCACGGCCAAGTACCTTGCTGTTTTGCGCAGGTACTACAACAAGAACGTTAAAGAGCGTTTCTTCATGGTCGGGGACTTAGTACTGAAGTGGAAGACGAACCAGGCCGGCGTCCACAAACTCGCAACCCCATGGGAGGGACCCTTCATGATCAAAGAGCCAATGATCGTGCATCCCACGAAAGCTATCGCCGTATGGAATATGATACTACCCACGACCCTCCTGGTTTGAAGCAATTTACTCCACACCTTTGCTAAGTCATATGGCCCTATTGATGCAAAAGTGGATCTGCAAACACAAAGGGCTAATACCCGAATCGATATCCAAAGCGTGCCAGTCGATTTGACCTGTTAATCGACAAGGATGAAGATACGAGCACTTTGGTCCTGACAACAGCGATACGCCCGGAAGTCACGGCCAAGAGGTACTCATGCGGAACTCGAGAATCGCTGAAGGTCGCACTGAAGCTATGCAACTCACCGAATCAATGAGAACTCGTAAAAAGGGAAAATATGCAAATTGACGAAATCAGCCGTAAAGTAAGTAGATGCAAAATAGGAGTAAAAATTGGTTTTGATATTGATTGATATATCTTTTATTACATTGCCCCTCAATCTATATTTATACCCTGATCTAAAGAGACATAACCAAACACAACTAGGACACCAAGACCATATCTAAGGAAACACGCGACTCTTACATGAATCATACTCTAACAAATACAGAAAAGGAAATCAACTCCTATCTATTTCCCTATCCGCCTTGATTACGATGGAAATCTCATCGACCTCCTCTCCATCGGCATACTTCCTGTTCCATCGGCAGTAGTCTTCAAGCCTTCCTTCATCGGCATCGACAATAACATTTCCAACCTTATCGGCAATGCCCGAGTCTAAATCAACCTCTCCATCGATCACCACCATTCATCGGCAACCATCTTTACAAGCTGATTTTCATCGGCTGTCAGTGTATATAGTAACTTTCCTCCTACCGATTAGCCCACTTTGATCATTTTAACACGTGCAAAAAATGGTGTCAACACATGCCCCCCAATTTCGGAGTATAAAACCATTAATGCTCCAAAATTTACTCCAGACAACGTTTGCCTTCGCCCAATTACCGTAACTCATCCTTCAAGCCAAAACTTGATCTGCTATCAAATCTAATCAAATCTAATCCTGATTCACGCACCTCAGTAAATATCGCACAATTGCCAACGACTCTTGCCCTGATTATGGTTAAGATACCGAAACAATAATCCATCGGCAAGATCCTAACATAACAATGCCGCCACTTTCAGAATTAAAATATCCTGTACCGATATCTCTTCTAAGTCATGATTACTTGCCATCAACTCATCTGTACAATCCCATGATTATCGTGTGAACAGTTACCATATCCATCTGAACCACCTCAACCTACATGCACACGGCATAGAGATAAGTCCAAAATACACCTACTCCAAGCGGCTTATAAATAGATTTCTCCGGAACACTCGTCTTCTACCCTCAGACTCCAATCTTTGACATTTTCTCTTTTTGGCGGTGACTCCAACGAACAACTACGCGACCTCAACCAACAAGAACTCTTCTCCAGCATCAACATCGAGTCTCCGGCTCGTGCCCCCATCTACCTCAAGATAATGGCAATCAACTTCGACGTCCCTACTGGTTCGTTCCACTTTCGTTACCTTTTACCTCGATTCCTCTGGTCTTTGCGAGTTCATATAGTTGGTAATTTTTCTTTTCTTTTGTTCTTCGGATCCTCTAAACTTAGGAACTGCGCAACAAATTAGTTTCTAACCGATCAGCCGCATGTCCAATGCCTAGGACCAATGGGCAACCCAGATCCAACTGATCTGATTAATGCAGAGGTTAACAGAATCCCCTTTAGAGCCCAAAATTTCTCTCTGAATTTATGGAAAGATACATTCCGATCTTGTCCCAAAACCACCAAAGGGTGGAAAGATTGGTACTTGAGGGTTAATAGGTCGACTGCAAGTACACTGGGCAGAACGGAAGCTAGACCAATGCATTAGGCTATCTATTGCCGATATGCAGAAGAATGAGTCAATGATGATTACAGCTGCTTACTTCTGGTCAGACACAACAAACACTTTTATGTTTGGACATGGCCTAGCTACTCCCACACTTGCCGATGTCTACATGCTCACTGGTTTGGATATTTCAACTACCGATGAAGGCTCCATCTATGGCAGAAAATCTGAATATAGGGTGAATACCCGCAACATCAGCGGTTGGACAGGATACATTCAAGAATGCCAGAAGACCGGGACAGTTAACCAGAGGGAACATGCCACATTCTTGAATATGTGGTTAGAAAAATTTATCTTCTGTGGTCGATCAGTAGGACCAACCAATGCCTTCCTCCCCACGGCTGAACTCTTGGCCAATGGTGTAAGGTTCCCTCTTGGCCGATACCTTCTGAGCTCCACTTATCATCTTCTTCATCAAGTGTCTCAGAAACTTTTGCTTGGTGAACCCATCGGCAACTTAGGAGGCCCGTGGTGGTTTATCAACATGTGGCTAAATACCCATATGCACAAACGTTTGCAATGGGACTTCTTTGCCCAACAATTCCCACAAGAAATTGCTGAAGACCATGTGCTTGGGGATGAGGAATCGGCAACACGCTCACCCCTCAATTTTGGTGAAGCCATAATTGTCCTCCCTAGAACAGAGGCCAATGAAGACCAGATCGGCAGATTCTTCCAAACCTTCTACAATGGTCTTTCTCGTGATCATAGGGCCTGGGTACCTTATATTGACGAAGAAAATAGATTCCCCCTTCTTTTCAACTTTGCCGATGACACTCTGAATCAGGATAACAAACTCATGATGGCCATCATTACTCCCAGGGCAATCCCAGTAAACACATTCGGTAGCGGGAAAAACACCAATATCACGTATGAGTTTTACAATCCATCGGCAGTATCCCATCAATTGGCTTTTGGGCAACTACCAATCAAACTTTGCTTTGCCAATGTGATCAAACCTAGAGAAACAATCACCTGCGGAACGGATTGGAGCAAGGTAGTACGACTCTCCCTCGATGCCGATACTATAGATGTCGATCTATCCATCTAGACACCAGTATCTTTCATCATCGAGTCATATAAGCAATGGTGGCGAGAGTGGAGGGAACAACTGTTTGCAACATCTGCTCACACATATCAGCACATGATCGACCCTGAATACGCCATTCCTGATGACGCAGTAAGTTTCTTTTAACTCTCTTCTGCTTTTTCCTCTCATATATCGGTAACTAACCTTCTCTTAACAGGTTAACAACCCAGCACCAACTATGAGCAAAAGTGGGAAACCCTTCGATCTTCGGCCTGTTTCCCCGATATCACTGATCGGCTACAACGCCCCCACCTTAGCTGCTTTGACTCACCAGAAGACCCGTGCCAAGACCATCACCTCCAAGTCCAAATTAGCTACAGCTAGGGCCACTCCATCGGCTGCTGCTACAACCCTGGTCAAGGCATTCAAGGTAACAACCCTGTTTATTTCTACTCATGCCAATCACAAACTGTATTAACATTAATCATCAGGGTGTAAGAGCCGCTGTTGGATCGTCATCGGCAATTCCTCTGATATCAAGCACCACTTCTTCTGAACAAACCTTCAGAGGTATTCCTTTGATTTCATATTTTATCTGTTAAATATCATACCTTACACTTGTTTTGCAGCAACAAATGGGTACATCGGCAAGCGTACCAGATGTCCAAGCTTCACAACCAATAAGTGCCGATGCCCCCCTAGCCAACCGTTGCTGATGCCTAAGCAAAGCGCAAAGCCTTAACAGATGCCGAGGCACAGCCAAAACGATAGAAGTCCATGCCGATCCCCACATCTGCCCCAATGTCTGCAATTCGCCTAGAATCAGTCGATGTAACTGAGCAAGCAGTTAATCCTCCTGTACAGGACATACCATCGGTCATCATACCCTAAGAGCCAACCACCGATGAGGTCACAGAGGATATCCCATCGGCAAGCTCAGCCGATCCTCCACACGGCATACTCTAGGCTGCTTCCTCCAGCCAAGTATAGGAAATTGCCTTGAAACAGGTAAGCCGATTGACCTAGTCGATTTATAATATTCATACTTATCCTTAACTGACCTCTTTTTCTTTTCCTCAGGAACAAGACTCCCCAAATAGCCTATTTTCCTTTACCATTGACGTTTCTGACGATGATAGAGAGGAAACAAGTTCTTCCCTTGCACTGGGAACAATATCGGTAGAAACTAAGTCCAAGTTGGAAGCTCTCCTAAACTTGTTACAGCAGGATACCACCCAACTGGTAGATGACTCGGACCCCGCAAAGGCAATTTTCAAAACAATCCGTGGCTAGGTCCCTGCCGATGTTGAAGAAGTACTCTTCCCAGCAGCCCATTTAGAAAGTCGCCAACTGCAATATCAACGGGCTGCTCAACGCATTGCCGATAGAGTAGCTCAGGCTCAACTCAAAGAAGAGATGCTACAACTGAAACAAATTGCCGATGAGAAGCACAAGGGCATCGGCAACTTGCAGACTTCGAGCGCTGAACTTAAGCAGAAAATCTTAGATTTATCGGCAAAGAAGATGGCTCTATTGGCTAAATTGAAAGAAGTCGAGGCAGCCTTAACTCATGCTCAACAAGAAGAAAGCTAGCTACCCAATGCCATCAAGGCCCTTCAGCAAGAAAGAGACACCCAGGCTCGCAAAGCCTTGGCCATGAAGAAAAAACTCAAGCCTGTGGAGGGTGCTACCGATGAAGACATCAAAGAAATGAAGGAAGCCGACCAGATTCGCCTGCGTGCGATATTGGCTATCCAATCCTTGTTAAACTTGTAAATCTTGTCTATTGCATCGGCACTTTACGAGACATTGACATCCTTGTATAATTCTAGCCAATAGGACTGTTATCAGCACTTATACTTTTATACATCCATCCAGATACTAGGGTAATATTTCTTTAAATATTTTCCATTTAATGCTCTGGGAAACACGACCCCTTCGAGGGTTTCTAGAATATATGCGTTACTAGGAACAGACTGATTTATCCGATATGGACCTTCCCAATTAGGAGACCACTTTCCGAACTTTGAACTTTTAGTCCCAATCGGTAAAATCAATTTCTAGACCAGATCTCCATCGGCAAACTCCTTTACCTTCACCTTCTTGTCATACCATTTGGCTACTCTTTTCTTATTTTCTTCGATTCTAACTAGAGCCCTTAACCGATGACCCACCACATCTTCCAACTCATCCTTCATAAGAGTATCATAATCATCGGCTGTCAGCTGATTTTGAGAACGTATTCGCCTAGAGCCAGTTTTAATTTCCCAAGGCAATACTACGTTGTGTCCATATACTAACTGATAAGGCGTTACTTTGGTTGCACCATGACATGACATCTGATATAACGACAAGGCTTCATTTAATACTGTATGCCACCTCTTAGGATTTTCTTTAATTTTGCGCTTAATGAGTTTGATGATCCCTTTGTTAGAAGCCTCAGCCTGACCATTAGCTTGAGCATAATATGGAGAAGAATTTAAAACTTTAATTCCCATACCTACAGCAAACTCATCAAATTCTCCTGATGTAAACATAGTACCCTGATCGGTAGTGATAGTTTGAGGAATACCAAATCGGTAAACAATATGCTTTTTCACAAAATCAATCATATTAGCCGATGTCACCTTTTTTAAAGGAATTGCCTCAACCCATTTTGTGAAATAATCGGTAGCAACCAGAATAAATTTATGTCCTTTGCTCGATGGTGGATAAATCTGACCGATGAGATCGATAGCCCATCCTCGGAATGGCCAAGGTTTAATTATAGGGTTCATAGCCGATGCAGGCGCTCTTTGAACATTACCAAACTTTTGACACCCCTGACATCCTTTAAAATACTTAAAACAATCTTCAAGAATAGTCGGTCAATAGTATCCATTCCTTCTGATCATCCACTTCATCTTGAAAGCCGATTGATGCGCTCCACACACTCCTTCATGAATTTCACCCATCAAGCTTTTCGATTCATCACTGCTAACACATCTGAGTAAAACTCCATCTATAGTTCGATAATATAATTCATCATCGAGGAGCACATACTTGGTAGCTTGGAACCTTATACGTCTTTCAACCTTTTTATATGGATCCTTTAAATAATCGACAATCTCCTTTCTCCAGTCATCGGTACCGACTACCGATGTTAGCACTTCTTGAATAGGCTGATACCCTAAAGCATGCTGAGCTAGTCGATTAGCCTCTTCATTATGCAGTCAAGAAATATGTTCAAGACAAAAATCTCTAAACCCTTTCAACAATTGCAAACATCTTTCATAATACGAAATTAGAACTTCACTTCGGCATTCATAAATCCCTAGCCAATTGATTTATAACTAGCATAGAATCACCAAAGATTTCAACAGCATCGACACGTATCTCCTTCAGCAATTCTAACCCTTTTATCAAGGCTTGGTATTCAGCCTGATTGTTTGTCGATGTAGCAATAATCGGCAATGAAAATTCATACTTCTTTCCTTGAGGTGAAATCAATACAATGCCAATACCTGCTCCTTCGCCACATGTGGACCCATCGAAGAAAAGTGTCCAAGGAGCAACCTCCAGAGAGTCCACTGTGTTACAATGCTGAGTGACAAAATCAGCCATAACCTGCCCCTTAACTGCCTTAGTCGATTCATAATGTAGTTCAAATTCTGATAATGCTAAAATCCACTTGCCGATTCTACCACTTAATATCGGCATCGACAGCATATACTTGACTACATCGTCTTTGCATATGACCGTACATTCGGCAGATAACAAATAATGTCTTAATTTGACACAAGAAAAGTATAAACACAGACATAATTTTTCGATGGCTGAATACCTTGTCTCAGCATCCACTAATCTTCTACTCAAATAATAAATAACACGCTCTTTCCCTTCAAATTCTTGAATAAGAGCTGAACCAATAACGGTATCATCAGTTGACAAATACAACCTGAAAGGTTTCCCATGTTGAGGTGGAACTAGCACTGGAGGATTTGTCAAATATTTTTTAATCTCATCTAGGGCTAACTGCTGCTCAGCTCCCCATACAAATTCCTGATTGGCTTTCAATTTAAGTAATGGACTGAAAGCCTTGATCCTTCCCGACAGATTAGATATGAATCTTCTAATGAAATTAATCTTATCGATCAAAGATTGCAATTCAGTTTTAGTGGCAGGAGCAACCACCTTGTTAATTGCATCAATAGACTTCCTACTGATTTTGATGCCCCGCTGATGCACCATAAAACCCAAAAATTGACCTGCCGATACACCAAATGCACATTTATTAGGATTCATCTTCAATCCATGCTTCCTTGTGCACTCCAATATCTTTCGTAAATTGGCTAGATGTTTTGTGATATCTCCAGACTTAATCACTATGTCATCAATGTAGATCTCCACTAATGTGCCGATGTATTCATGAAAAATAAAGTTCATAGCTCTTTGATAAGTAGCGCCGGCATTTTTCAAACCAAACGTCATGACTACCCACTCAAACAACCCTACATGACCTGGACATCTAAAAGCAGTCTTGGGAATATCTTCTTCAGCCATGAATATTTGATTGTAACCTGCATTACCATCCATGAAGCTGATAATTTGATGTCCGGCTGCAGCATCAATCAACAAATCAGCAATCGGCATTGGATAGCCATCCATCGGTGTGGCTTTGTTAAGATTCCTGAAATCAATACAAACACGAAGTTTTCCATTTTTCTTATAAACAGGAACCACATTAGAGATCCACTCTACATATCAACACTGCCAAATAAACTTTGCCTCAATTAATTTAGTTATTTTGGCCTTAATGTCAGGAAGTATATTAGGGTTGCATCGGCGTGCTGGCTGCTGATGTGGCCGAAATCCAGATTTGATAGGTAACCGATGTTCAACTATCGATCGGTCTAATCCAGGTATCTCAGTATAATCCCAAGCAAAACAATCTTTATACTCTTTTAACAAATCAGTCATTTGCTGCTTACACTTGGAATCTAACTTAGCACTAATAAAAGTAGGTCTTGGCCTATCGCCATCACCAATATCTACTTCTACTAAATCATCTGCCGATATGAACCCTTGACCTAATTTTCCATCATTGGCAAACCTATCTATTAAAACTCTTCTTCAGAACCGACTGCTTGGATCGGTGGAATTTCATAATCAGCAACTCTAAGAAACTATTTTTCCCAAACTTCTCCTGATATGCATTTATTTCGCTCATAAGTATCTGATTCTGCCGATGCGATGATATAAGAAGAATCACCAGGAACAACCTTAATCTTGTCCCCAATCCACTGTACGAGGCATTGATGCATTGTAGAAGGAACACAACAATTAGCATGAATCCAATCCCTCCCTAGAAGCAAATTATATGCACCCTTGCCATTAATAACAAAGAACGTCGTCGGCAAAGTTTTGCTACCGATGGTCAATTCAACGCATACTGCCCCTTTAGCCTGTGACACATTGCCTTCAAAATCCTTCAGCATCATATCGGTTTTGGTCAAGTCTTGATCTCCCTTACCAAGTTTCCGATACATCACATAAGGCATAATATTAATCGCAGCCCCTCCATCAATAAGTATCTTAGATACAGGCTGCCCATCAACTCTGCCTTTCACAAACAAAGCTTTAAGATGCTGTCTCTCGTCATCAGTAGGTTTCTCAAAAACAGCCATCATTGGATCTAGTGTCAACTGAGCTACTTGATCATAGAGAACAACTTCGTCCTCATTATCAGATAGTGCCAAAAACTCCATCGGCAACATGAATACCATATTAACATCTGCCGATGGACCCTTATTTTTGTGTTTTACCTGCCACTGCTGATGACCAGACCTCTCATTGGAGGAATTTTCCTCTCGGTATAAATCCTCCTGATGCTCACGTTGCATCCTTCTTCTCTGTGTCTTTGTCAGACCCTCCGGGCACCATCGAGGAAACTTGGTCTTCCAAACCGGCTGATAACAGGTCCCAGTTGAT
Source organism: Miscanthus floridulus (assembly GCF_019320115.1). Taxonomy (NCBI): domain Eukaryota; kingdom Viridiplantae; phylum Streptophyta; class Magnoliopsida; order Poales; family Poaceae; genus Miscanthus; species Miscanthus floridulus. The sequence continues at coordinate 66,666,442 of NC_089585.1, read as the reverse complement.
TCTACACGGCGTATATTAGGGTCCCTATAGAATATTTCTTCATCAAGAACTCTTGCGTTTGCCATCTCCTCAAGCTCCTCTTGATTCCTTGGAAAATATCCAGCGCGTTTACCAAGCCTTTCATGTACACTAAGTCTGCCCCCCAGCCGATCATGCACTGATGCTCTGCCTCTGATCGGCTCATTAACAAATAAACCCTGATTGCCAGGTTGAAACCTCCTTTCTGACCGATTGACCCCATAATAACCATTGCACTCAGGGCAATTTTCAACAGTTGGCAATTTAATACCTTCTTCCCAACAATGGATGAAAAACGAGCACCTCCAATGATTTTTATGCCAATACCATTCTTCCCGACGTCTCTCTTCTTGCTGTTGTCGATATCGGTCCTTATGCTGACGCCAATCCTCCTACTGCCTTCGATGAGTAATCACAATGCTAGGTCGAGGAGGATTTTTGGAACTACTGCTTTCTCCCAGCAAACCCTTACTTTTTGCATCATCGGTAGTTATCCGATGTTGGGGATCCACTGATGCGTTTTTCTCAGCAACCTCTGACGTCAATACCTTGGTCTTCCCTTTGGCCTCCAACATATTTGCTAGAAAAGGGTATTGATCAATTTTCATCAGCTTCTAGGCTTTGGAAGTACCAAACTTAATTCTCCCAGATTCAATAGCCGATTGTAACTGTTGCCTGAACACCTTACACTCATTTGTACTGTATGAAGTTGCATTATGCCATTTGCAGTACAAGATCTTCTTCAACTCTTCTGCCAATGGGATAACATGATTAGGTGATAGCTTAATTTGGCCCTCTTGAAGCAGAAGATCAAATATTTTGTCGGCCTTGGTGATATCAAAGGTAAACTTTTCTGGCTCTTTCTGACCAAAGGGACAAGATATCGGCTTTTTATTCTTAACCCACTCAGCTAAGCCGATAACTGGTTCTTCATCAGAATCAGAATCTCCTACTTCTTCAACAAATGATACTTTTTACTCCAATTCTTTTTAGGTTCAAAGGCCCTAGTATCTTGATCAGAGATCCTTTGCATAAGATGACTGAGGCTTTCAAACTCCTGAGAAGCATATCTATCTTTAAGATGTGGCAATAATCCTTGGAAAGCCAGATCGACAAGCTGCCGATCATCCAGCACCAGGCTGTAGCACTTATTTTTTACATCTCGTAGCCTTTGCACAAAGCTCTCTACCGATTCATCATTACGTTGTCTTAATTTTACTAAATCGGTAAGCTTCTTTTCATGGATTCCAGCAAAGAAATACTTATGAAATTGTTTTTCTAGATCAACCCAAGTAATAATAGAATTTGGTGGTAATGAAATGAACCATGTAAATGCCGATCCAGACAAAGATGATGAAAATAATCGAACTCTTAATTCATCTCTGCTAGCTGCCTCTCCACATTGAATAATGAAGCGATTGACGTGTTCCATTGTTGATGTGTCATCTTGCCCAGAGAATTTAGTGAAATCTGGTACCTTGTACTAATTTGGGAGAGGAATTAAATCATATGCAGGAGGGTATGGAGTCCGATAAGAATAAGTATTGACCTTGGGTTTTATTCCAAACTGATCCTTCATAATCTTTGCTATCTTATCGGCCCAAAAAGCATCAGCCGCCTGCTGACGAACTGGCTGAATTTCTATGGGAGGTGCCTGCTGATATCCCTCCACATATCTTTGTGGCCCACGATCTCCAGCAATCGGCATATTTGCCGTTACTTGTGGCCCATTAACCTGTTGGAAAGGATTCATCGGCTGAGCTGCCGATGCTTGATTCTAGAAACCAGCTTACATATGACCTTGTTGAATCCCTGCAACCTGTTGATTTTGCTAAACTATATGTTGAACAGGTATCTATCCTGACCAACCATTATTAGAACTCATCAGTACAAAACTCACCGATGGCTAGTAATTTGCTGACATTGTTGGATAATTATAACCAGCTTGAGGCATGAACTGAACCCTAGTTTGACTGATAATAAGGGCTTTCTGCTGCATCGGCAGTAAGCTTGCCAATGGACTTGAATTGGGTGTTTGAACCAAAGGCATCTAGAAACCTCCTGGAGTTGGTTGCACAGTAGTTGCTGTGGCATATTGAGGCACTTGAGCCATCGGCAAAACAGCCGATGGTATAGGAGCTTTTCCTACTGCGTCAAACACTTGAGGTAACCCAGGATTGAAAGAAGATGACTCCGGAGGCATACCATATCCCCACCAATTAGCAGGAATCTGTCTATTCTGAGACACAGGGCCTGACATAGCTGATGCCGCTAGATCTATATTAAGCTGAACTCATCCTCCTGATAGTACTGGATCTGATCGTATCGGTGTAGATTGAATATTAGGTAAGCCTGCCGATACTGGAGGAGAAGTAACTTCTGTACCCACAATGGCTGAGGGAGCCGATGGAGTATTAACAGATGCCAGCTCTGGTTGGTGATAGGCAGGCCCAACGTAATGCTGTGACGCTTGTCCTTCTTTGAGAGTTCGAACCACAGCATTATGAACAGTATTGGACAGTACATTGGAATGATTAATCAAAGCATGATTTAGTGCAGAATTAACCATCTCTTGAAGTTTACCAGGATTGGAGTCAAAGGTAACCTGCCGAGGCAACGGCAAATCTTGCTTCTAGATGACTTGTCCACTCTTGTTTAGGCTAAACGATTTTAGACAAAGCTGCCTGTATTCTTCTACAGCCTTTTCCATAGCCTGCCTCTGCTCTTCCTTAAGATCTTCTGATACCACGATAATGTTCCCTGAATTGATCTCGGAATTGAACATATTGATCGGATTGATTTGTCCCATCGGGCGTGCCAAAAGATGTGTTGATGCAAAAGTGGATCTGCAAACACAAAGGGCTAATACCCGAATCGATACCCAAAGCGTGCCAGTCGATTTGACCTGTTAATCGACAAGGATGAAGATACGAGCACTTTGGTCCTGACAATAGTGATACGCCCGGAAGTCACGACCAAGAGGTACTCATGCGGAACTCGAGAATTGCCGAAGGTCGCACTGAAGCTATGCAACTCACCGAATCAATGAGAACTCATAAAAAGGGAAAATATGCAAATTGACAAAATCGTCGTAAAGTAAGTAGATGCAAAATAGGAGTAAAAATTGGTTTTGATATTGATTGATATATCTTTTATTACATTGCCCCTCAATCTATATTTATACCCTGATCTAAAGAGACATAACCAAACACAACTAAGACACCAAGACCATATCTAAGGAAACACGCGACTCTTACATGAATCATACTCTAACAAATATAGAAAAAGAAATCAACTCCTATCTATTTCCCTGTCCGCCTTGATTATGATGGAAATCTCACCGACCTCCTCTCCATCGGCATACTTCCTGTTCCATCGGTAGTAGTCTTCAAGCCTTCCTTCATCGGCATCGACAATAACATTTCCAACCTTATCGGCAATGCCCGAGTCTAAATCAACCTCTCCATCGATCACCACCATTCATCGGCAACCATCTTTACAAGCTAATTTTCATCGGCTGTCAGTGTATACAGTAACTTTCCTCCTGCCGATTAGCCCACTTTGATCATTTTGACACGTGCAAAAAACGGTGTCAACAGGCCCAAGAACTTCAAGCTCGAAAAACTTCAGAAGTACGACGGCAAGGAGAACCCCGAATTATGGGTCATGCTCTACGAAACCACGTGCAGATCAGCCATGGCTGATGAGCACATCATGTCTAACTACTTCCCAGTTGCCGTCAGCCATGCAGGCCACCAATGGCTAGTCAGCTTGCTGGTGAACAACTTTGATTCTTGGCAAGAGCTCAAGCAAGCATTCATCGACAACTTCATTGCTACTTGCGAGCAACCCGACAACAAATATGATCTGCAGCGGATCTGAGATTGCAAAGATGAGCCATTGCGCGAGTACGTCCGATGCTTCTCGGAGATGTGCATCAAGGTCCCATCAATCTCTAACAATGAGGCAATCGAGGCTTTCATCACTGGTCTCTGCTTCCACGATGCCCTAAGGGACAAGCTCCTCCGCAAGAGACCTGAATCAGTCACAGCGCTCCTGGCTACTGCTAAAAAATATGTGGATGCCGATGATGCTAAAAAGATAATCATTGAAGAAGCAGCAAGGGTTCCACGCTCCAACCACCCCCCACACCGCGACGACTACCGCGGCAACCGTGGTCGGAACGACAATTTTGATCGCCGCAACCAGCACAACGATTCCTGCGACCACCGCGACCAGCGTAATCAGTGGCGTAATCGCCATGATGATTACAGGGGCAAGCGTTCTTGGGAGGACGACGGCGAGGTCAACACCATCAAAAAAGGTGACGAACATCGCAACTACAAAGAAGACTACGCCAAAGCATTGAAAGGACCCTACCAGCTCCATCCCAAGTCCAACCACACCATGGATAATCGCCATGTTCTCAAATCTATCCTCACGCGCCAACAGGCTCCGGATACATCCGACAAGCCTAACGACGCAGGGGAACAATGCAACGAGGATAATGACGATGAAGATGTAGATCCCCATCACAAGTACATCAAGCCAACCGATCGCGTCCACACCATCATTGGAGGCAAAGTGTCCATTGAGACCAAACGAGAACGCAAGCTGCTCGCCCGCGCTTGCTTGAACATGGCCAACGCCGACAACCTCATCGCCGATCCGTGGCTCCCTCCTTGGTCTCACCGTGAGATCTCCTTTAGTACAAAGGAGCAATGGGCTGTGATACCTTAGCCAGGACGTTTTCCTCTTGTTCTCAATCCTTGTATCAACAAGGTTTAGTTCGACAGAGTCCTGATTGACGGCGGCAGTTCCATTGATATACTGTTCAAGAATAGTTTGTGAACCCTAAAGATAACCCAGGCTGATCTCAAGTAGATCTCAAGCATAGTTCTGGGGTGTTCTCCCCAGACAGAGCTCTACACCTCTTGGGCAGATCACGCTACCTGTGCAATTTGGTACCCCAGACCACTTCCGCACCGACTACGTCAACTTCGTGGTCGCTGACTTCGATGGCACCTACCATGCTATCCTTGGTCGACCAGCGCTCACCAAATTCATGGCCATACCTCGCTACAGGTATTTGGTGCTCAAGATGCCTACTGAGAAAGGGGTTCTAACTCTCAGGGGCAACGTATACGTAGCTTATACCTATGAGGATGACAGTTTCAAAATAGCAGAGGCTCACAACCTCTCTATTCGCATGGCCGAGACCACGCTCGACGCTAAGAAGACCCTAGCCGACCACCTAGAGATCCCAGAGCTTGAGGCCCCATGCAAGAACATCAAGTCCAAAGAGCACAAAGCAATCTAGCTAGTCGACGGTGATCCCAGCAAAACAGCCCTTATTGGGGCCAACCTGGATCCTAAATAGGAAGACGCGCTCATCAGGTTCTTAAGGAACAACATGAGTGTGTTCACATGGAAACCCGCTGACATGCCCGGTGTACCTTAGAACTTGATCGAGCACTCCTTAAATGTCGACGGCAAGGCCAAACCTATCAAGCAGAAGCTACGATGGTTCGCTCGTGACAAAAAGGAGGCTATTAGGGTAGAAGTTACATGGCTTTTGGCAGCCAGATTTATCAAAGAAGTGTATCATCTAGAGTGGTTAGCCAACCCAGTTCTTGTACGCAAAAAGAATAATGAATGGAGAATGTGCGTTGATTACCCTGATCTCAACAAACACTACCCTAAAGACCCCTTCGGCTTACCTCGCATAGACGAGGTCGTAGATTCAACTACCGGTTGTGAGCTGCTTTCCTTTCTCGATTGCTACTCTGGTTATCACCAGATTGCTCTAAAAAGGACGACCAGATCAAGACATCCTTCATCACGCCTTTCGGCGCCTACTGCTAGACGACCATGTCGTTCGGGCTCAAGAATGCCGGGGCTACCTACCAACGCGCCATACAGGCCTGCCTCAAAGACGAGATAAAAGACGACCTCATTGAGGCTTATGTTGATGATGTAGTTGTCAAAACCAAGGAAGCACATACCCTTGTTGACAACCTGGAACGCACCTTTGCAGCCCTTAACACATTCCAATGGAAATTAAACCTAAAGAAATGCATCTTTGATGTTCCTTCTAGTATACTTCTTGGCAATGTCGTTAGTCACGACGGCATACGCCCTAACCCAGAGAAAGTCAAAGCTGTCTTAGACATGAAGCCGCCCAAAAAGGTGAAGGATGTTCAGAAGCTTACCGGATGCATGGCTGCCCTCAGTCGTTTCATATCCTGATTAGGCAAAAAAGGACTATTGTTTTTAAGCTGCTCAAAGCATCTGAGAAGTTTGAGTGGTTGGAGGAAGCAGACGCTACCTTCACACAGCTGAAACAATTCCTTACATCACCTCCGGTCCTCACTGCTCCCAAAGAAGATGAAACCCTCCTGCTTTACATTGTGGCAACTAATCTAGTGGTCTCCACTGCCATGGTGGTTGAGCGCGACGAGCCCAACCATGTCTACAAGGTACAGCGACCAATCTATTTCATCAGTGAGGTACTCAATGAATCCAAGACCAGGTACCCACAGATTCAGAAACTGATCTACGCCATACTGATAACATCTTGAAAGTTGAAACATTACTTTGACAGATATCGTGTGGTGGTCATGACTGAGTACCCTCTAGGAGACATCATTCGCAACAAGGATGCGAATGGGCGCATCATCAAATGGGTAATGGAGCTATGCCCTTTCTCCTTAGAATTTGCAAGCCGTACTACAATCAAGTCTCAGGCACTTGTCGATTTCATTATCGAGTGGACAGACTTAAGCACACCTGCCTCTCAGGGGCCTGATGAGTATTGGAAGATGTACTTTGATGGCTCTCTCAACATTGACGGCATAGGAGCAGGAGTCCTTTTTGTGTCACCATCCAAGGAGCAGCTCTGATACATTCTCAGGATTTATTTCTCGGTGTCCAATAACACCGCCGAGTACGAAGCATGCCTACATGGTCTGCGCATTGCGGTCGAGCTCGGTGTCAAACGTCTCTATGTCTATGGAGACTCGGCTCTAGTCATCAACCAACTCAACAAGGACTGGGATATGACCAGCAAAAAGATGGACGCATACTGCAAATCGATCAGAAAGCTAGAAGGCAAGTTCTATGGCATCGAGTACACACATGTGGTCTGGGACAAAAATCAAGCAGCAGATGCGCTGTTAAAGTTAGGATCATCCCGAGCCAAAGTCCCACATGGCGTATTTGTTCAAGACCTGCCCATGCCTTCCATCAAAGAGGAAGATCCCACGGTCGATAAGCCTCCAGACCAGCTATTGGTGGCTATGGTTCCGGCGTCAAACACCACCGAACCACCTCCGACCACCAAGGAGCCTGACTAGAGAGTACCTTTCATCAAGTACCTAATAGATGGTAGCGGTTACACTGATGCATCGCAGTAAGCAGTATCTGCTCGTCGATGGCAAACTTAGCGCAAGAACGCAAAGGAGGAAATCTTGATGAAGTGAATAACCCAGGAGGATGGTGAACATCTCCTGGACCAAATCCACTTTGGCTCCTACAGCAACCATGCGGCCTCAAGAATGCTGGTTGGCAAGGCTTTCCAAGCAGGGTTCTATTGGCCGTCAGTCATAGCCGATGTAGAGAAGCTAGTCCGCCATTATAAGGGTTGTCAGTTCTTCACCAAGAGAATCCATGTACCAGCACATGAGATTCAGACAATACCAGCCTCTTGGCCCTTCGCATGCTGAGGACTGGATATGATTGGGCCCTTCAAACCAGCTCCTAGGAAATTTACATGCGTCTTTGTGCTGATCGACAAATTTTCTAAGTGGATAGAGCTGTAACAGAACCGACCAAATCATAAGAACGTAAGTACAAAAACAATCACCGAAGCGATCAAATTCCTATACTTAAGCTCCCATAATCCGGTAGTCCGGAAATCATGAAGGATTTCAACCAACTCTCGACATACAAACCAAGATCGTAGTGATTCAACACAACATATCATTCGTTATAACATTTCACAAGTAGCATTTGGATTACATCCATCAGAGTTGAAATAGAATATTACAAACCAAGTTTGAGTGTGCGGAAGCAACATAGTTTAGTACAAAACATCATGATTTTCAAATACATTGCCAAGTCTGAGTCATGTCCCCCAAAAGCATTATCAGGTACGAGAACTAGTAGAGACCGTGCCCAACGGTCTAGTCTTCATCCCCAGCTGGGAGAAGGCAGTACTTGCAACAACCAACGTAGAACTGGTCATCTGCAACAGGTGGGAGATAAACCCTGAGTACGAGAAGGTACTCAGCTAGACTTACCCGACAAAATCAGAAATTAAGGACACCAAGGATCATGCAAGGCTTTTCAGGTGGGCTAGCTAGACATAGTTGCATAAAAGAGCTTAAGATTATAGTAACCAATTTAAACTTAGCATCAAGCTTATCATTATTTACCTGTCCACTAGATTAGCACCTGTACTAGAGCACTCACTTATTAGGAGCAAACAATATTAACCATAGCAGGTATAATAAGGCTGTCATCATTATATCATCATTTCCGAACCATTAAGTTATTAAGTGTATCTACATTGGAGATAAGCCCATCAAGTTCTCACTAACCGGGAGAGACGGCGACTCGAATCGAATTACAACTCAGCTGAGGGGGTATTCCTAACTCTCACCCTGGCATACTTAGCAAGAGTAGCCGTGGGTTACCTTTGGTACAACTCAGGAACCAAATTCGTGGTTTCAATCAGTGCCAGCGCTCTCAGGGATTACCCTTCTGCCAGGATGATCAGGACTTTTAAATCACCTGCCCTTGGACTCACGCCTACGGCTCCCTTTCGAGGCGTACTTTATACTTATCGACTCCCGGCCTGAGTTGAGCTACTTGGCTTCGCGGTCGGTCTCCAGACCCGGCCAACTAAGAGAGAGGCATGCGTTCAACATGAACAGGAAAGGCTCCAAGAATCAGTCCTTAAGCGACGCAGACGGAGTCACTACAAACCGGCAAGCCTCCGTCCGGTCTTCATTTCAAATTAAGACTGGTTCTTTTCCACGATAGCAAATATAGCCAACCGTTCCACATGTATATTCCTATATCTCATAGGTGATAGGAAATCACCCGACTTCTACCGCATTTAAGCAGGGCTAAGCACTACTCGAGCCTGAGCTACATAGGATTTAGGGTAACAATATCTGGACAAGGATCGGATAACCAATGCAGCAAGTGTTTGCATCCAACACCTAAACTTAATGCAACAATATATGTAATAATAATACTGTAACCGAATTTCGGAAATTAGGAGGCTTAATATGCTCCGGGGCTTGCCTTTCACAAAGTTGCAAGGACGGTGATCCGGGCACTCAACGGCAATCTCATCTGGCACTTCTCCTGAAGGCTGCTCCTCCTGAACCTCCGGCGTCGACTGCTGCTGCTCGCTCGGTTCCTCGAATTCCAGCAGGGTTACTCCTTCCGATACACCTATTGCATGCCGATGCAAAAGATAAATATCATGGATGCATAAGGAATGACATGATGCTCATGATGAATGAATCACAGTGAGTGTTTATGAAAGTATCACTGGACACTCATTTACCGAGTACGACTAGCCCTATTCAAATCACTTTAAGCCTGTATCTAACTTAACTTAAAGAACAAGATCAACTTACCTAACTTGCATAACCTAAGGTAAAGATGCTCATCTTCAGTTAAAGGCCTAACACCTAGGAACATTACCACAACTTAGAAATAATAAAGGTATACATAATTTAACATTTAAGTTTCATATGCATACAAGTAGTCCCTTAATTAAATGACAACTAAAGTCCTACAATTCCAAATGACTTGCATGAGGACATGCTGGAAAGCTTATGAAATTCTCTACAAAACATTTGTAAACACCAAAGCATGATTCTTATGTTAACCAAATCAATTTCCAGCAAACCTAGAATCTGTCCAGAATGACAGGGTTACTAACTTAATTATTTAATGATTGTTCAAAAGCATACTTTGATCAAACCAAGTTTACCAACTTGTTTTGCATACCTAAGAAACATCAGAAAGTATAGTGCCAACTTCTAAATAAATTATTTAATATCCTTTTCCAATTTATTTAGTTAATTAGGTGATTTAAGCAATATATAGTAAAACTATTTATAAAAATCTACAAAAATTACAGTAGCTATCTCATGCTTCACATAGACTACCATAAAAATTTCAAAGCCATTGAGTAAGTATAACAGTCTACACAAAAATGATAAGGCATACTGGCTTAAAATGGCATAATTAAGAAATCCTAATGAAAAGTGTCAAGCAACAGATTTCATATTTTCCTAGCATCATTCTAGCATACAAATAGTACCCACCAAATTTTACCTTCACTGGATCTATAGAAAAATTATGAAAATTCACACAAGATCCACCCATTAATAAAAGGAAATTCTATAACTTAAAAACTACACATGCACTAGCTCTGAAATTTTAACCAGAGACTCTACTAAACCAAAATAGAGGACCCACAAAATTTCATAATTTTTGGACCACAGAAACTCAAGATAAAATTCAAACAAGTTTGCATGCTTCTAAAAACACATTTCAAACTCCTATTTAATTCATCCAATTTTTCTAAAACATGTGCTCATATACTATTTTTGTTAAATACTAGACAATACTAGGAGCTCAACAAAATTAGAACCATAGCATTTGGATCTATATACTAAGAATTACAGATTTTTGAATCATGCACACAATCTGTGAAAACAAAATAAACAAAATAATTAAGGAAACCTAACAGCTACCGGTGGGCTGGCCCAAGGAACGGCGGCCCACGAGCGCACAGGCGCGGCCCAAGCCGACGGCGTGGCCCGAGCTGGACTCCCGCCTGAGCCTCAGCGGCTGACAAGGCGGACCCACTCGTCAGTGAGCGAAACAGGGGAGGAGCGATGGCCGGTGGCGTAGCTCGCCGACAGCGGCTTCTCCGGCGAAACCATCTACGCTACGACGTTCGCCATGACCATGCGCATCTAGTGGTGACCTCAATCGGTGCTATGGTAGTGGCTAGAGGGGTTGGCGACTGACACGGCGACGCACGGCCACGGCATGGCCGGCTCTGGTGAACTGATGGCGACATAGCCCCTATCGGTGACTCTACGAGCTTCGGTGGTGTTCCTATGACCTAGCGCGAGGCAGAGGAGGGGATGGGAACGGCATGAGGGCAGCTGGCCGTGTGGAGCGCCAACTCCGGCAAGCTCCCGCCATGGCTGCGGTGGGGAGAACGGTGAATACGCCCTTACCAAGGTACGATCTACCCGACTGAGAGGTGGAGGCGGTGGAGGGGATCACGGCGCAGCTCTGGGTGAACTGGGCAACGCGCTTTCACGGCGGCGAGCGCGCACGACGACGACGATGCGCGGTCGGTAGAGCTCTCGACGCTGTGTGTGGTGGGAGGTGAGGAAAAACGAAATGGGGCGGGCGAGTGCGTCGGATAGGCGCGCGGGGTGCTCAAGACGCGGCTGCGACGCCAGGATGCGCCCGGCGCGTGGCCAGCGCGAGCAGGAGTCCAGCGACGAGTGGCGGACACGCGGCGTCTATTTTCTGAACCAGTCAGCCATGGTGACTCTAAAGGTTTTCTGAAAAACGCGATTCAGTGCTAAAGCCGACGCCTGACAGCGCGTATTCGATGATGATTTCCTCCTAATCCGTGACGAGTTAGTGGAAGAAGCGAACATCAAAGTTGTAGACCTATCTTCCCTCTACAAATTCTTTTCAATGACCAACACCTAACACACCATGGATCCGAAGTTACATGAAGCCCAAGTGAGCTCGATGCAACTGAAATGCAGTTAAGACTTAGCATATTTTTCAGTGTTGAAACCAGCATGTATTTTTGACTTGTGGGCCAGGTTTGAGCATGTTCTAGACATTTTCATGAGTTGACCATAAAACAACTTTTGTTCCTTACTAAATTAGCTACAACTTTTGTAAAGAGTGTACCGCCATGCAAAGCTTCCAAGTTGGACTTTTGAATCAGTCAAACAGTGGCACTCTAGGGTTCATTTCAAGTCAAACCTCTCCTAAAGGGCAATTTGGTCATTTTGGTCCACATGAACAATGTCCAAACAATTACTCTAAGTGTAGTTAAGGTGTGTTAGACCATGATCAACCCCCTTTTCAAAATTGTTATACCTCTTTTAAAGATCACATGTGATAAAGTAACTAAACAAGCAATTCACTCATATGTTGCAATGAAATGTTGCACATGTTTCATAGCTTTGTTGTTATTCTACACTTGTCATATTTCTACCATATTGCCATGTTTCAAGGTATGAGAGTTTCATGTTGCATTCACATGTTGCACTACCACCACTCTAAGCAATCAAGCCTGAAACACATACAATTTAAATTGTTGCATACATATGTTTCAATGATAATGGCATGATGACATGGATAATGCACATGTTTATGAAATGACATGCCATTAGTAGAAGCCAAACACCAAGGGTGTTACAATACATGCCTCTGGTATAGGCATCTTCAGAAAAGGCTATCACGTTCATCAACCAAGTCATCCACCACTTCGGCATACCCAACAGCATCATCACCGATCTAGGTACTTAGTTCACCGGGAATGCTTTTTGGGACTTCTGTGATGAAAGGAGCATAGTAGTAAAATACGTCTTGGTGGCTCACCCTAGAGCTAATGGACAGGTCGAGCGGGCAAATGGTATGATCTTGGATGCACTTAAAAAGAGGATGTACAGGGGAAATGATAAAGCTCCCAGAAGATGGCTCAAAGAGTTACCAGCCATGGGCTGGGGTCTCAGAACCCAGCCTAGTCGCAATACCGGTGTATCACCATACTTTATGGTTTATGGTGCTGAGGTAGTGCTCCCAGCAGATATTGCCTTCAGATCAGCATGGGTAGAGAACTTCGACGAAGACAAGGCCAGTGAAGTATGGGAGCTAGAAGTGAATAGTGCAGAAGAGAAGCGGCTCGATTCTTGTGTACATACAGCCAAATACCTTGCTGTTTTGTGCAGGTACTACAACAAGAATGTCAAAGAGCGGTTCTTCGTTGTCGGGGACCTAGTCCTAAAGTGGAAGATGAATCAGGCTGGCGTCCACAAACTCGCAACCCCATGGGAAGGGCCCTTCATGATCAAGGAGGTTACACGACCAACGTCTTACAGGGTAGCTCACCTGGATAGTACAGACGTACCCAATTCATGGCACATCAACAAGCTTAGGCGCTTTTGTGCTTAACTACTAAGATATGTACTCCTCTTGTACTTTCAATTTAATAAATCTATTATGATTTCTCCGACCACTCTAATGTGTCATTTCAAAGTCTGTTGATATTCTAACTCTACCAGTTAAAACCAACCACCATTCCTTCTTGGGTTTTCGGAGCAGGCCCTGTCTCTGGTTTCTCTCAGTGCGTGCATGGGATCCACTCTCTACGCTATGGGTGATCGGCAGGTGCTCTCTAGTTTGACTTGTGTGTTTCTACATGTGCACAAACACTTCGACCGCAAGACAAACCAGGGCCATACAAACCTTTTAGGATGACATGTCAACTAAACGGTACAACTAAACAGAACATCAACATGTTCTAACTTAGTTACATCGGTACGATGTCCGAGCTTAAAAATGTTTTCTACAAAACAAACAAGCTCATGTTGTTATACAATTACGTTATTATAAGCTTGCCTAAAAAGGTCCAAGTTTACAATAACACAACTACATCTTCTTCTATAGCTATAGCCTACACTAATGGCTGGTCAGGGCACGTGGCACCTGCTGCTCGCTGGGCCTAACATCATGCTCGAGTCTCAGGGACTCTTGCACTGGTCGAGCTGAAGAAGATGGCCCCACCGATGCCTGGCTGGTCGAGATCGTAGGCTTCGCCGGTTGGCTTGAAAATAAAGGCTTTTCCAGCTAACTTGTTGATGGCGTTCCCTGTATGGATGGCGTCGCACCTCCACATAGGTTAATGTCGCCAATTATTTTTGCCGACAAGTCCAGCTAGGTCATCCATAGCTCCTCGGCCTTATCTGGATCTACCTCCTTTGGGTATCCAGCCTCTAGGTGCTTGAGATCGATCAAGGGGTAGTGAGCACGTACCATGCTTAGCACATGTGCACCTGTGTACTCACTCGCCTCCTTCATGAACTCCTAGAATCATCCCCATGCCTTTCGGCATCTCTCGATCAATCCCAGTTGCGGCGTCCTTGGCACATCCTCTGTTAGCGCCAGATCAATGAGGTCAAGGACTGGCAAAATGCCCATTGCCACCTCCTGGCACTGGCTTTTCTAGGTGTCATGATCCTAGGTGATCTCTTAGCACTGCACCTTCTAGCCATCATGATCTTTTATCATGGCCTCCAGATGCTTCTTTGTGTTGATTTTTAAAACTACAAACCATACATGCTATTAAGACGCTATATTACGCCAAACTATGGTAAGCGACCAAAATGAGCAAAGGGGTTTGGAAAACTTACTTTTCAGATCCTCTGTCATCTTGGTCATGTGGTCTTAGAGCTGTGACTGGTCTTGTGCCAGTTTTTTGTTCTCCTCTTTCAGATGATCACACTCCACGACCGCACGACTGTTCTCCTCTCAGAGATGGGCCACTTCAGCTTCCAAGCCTGCACTACAGCTGTTACTACCAATAATGCAACAACACTGGCAGTATTCATTATGATAAAGTGGCTACTTACTTATTCTTTCCTGCTCTTTATTACTAAGCTGGACGACCAGGTTCTAGTTCTGGGACTGATGCTTCGTCTTCTCATGGTTGGCAGCTTCAAGTCGGTGGCACAGGCGTTCCACCTCCACCGTCAGCTCCTTATTGGTTGCAGTGATCGCCTCAATATGGTCGAAGCATTTATTATGGTACCTTGCAGTCTTCATTAAGTCCTGTGTGTAGATAGCTAAGTAAGATAGCTTGACTAGACAGCAAGATCAGGGGGTTAAGTGAAGCTTACCTGCACTTCTATCACCAGCCGTTTCGCCGCTCGTTCAACTTTCTTGGTCTCTTCAACCTCCGGGATTTCCTCATGAATAACCCACTGGTCGTTCCGCCAACACGACACATACACATGTTGTCGTTTGTCCTGTGGACGGCCTAGGACTTCCTCCACTTTGTCCTCTTCGAGCTCTTCTTTGGGTCTCGGTGCTGGTCCAACGTTAGTAGCCTTTGCGACCACTATGGCTTTCCCACGGGCTACAACATCGATAAACATGCTCTATGGTCTTGCCTCCGGCTGCTGCTCCTCGGTCTGTGCCATTACACTTGATGATGAGGTGTTGCCCTCAACAGGTTTAGCGCTTAGAGCACTCATGCTTGGCTTGGCTCTTCCCTAGACCCCCTGCTCAGGGACTGTTGTCTGACTATTTGTTTTCTGAGGCCTCGATGGATCTTCTGCTATGGGTTCCTCAATGGCCAGCTACTAGGCAGTCTGCTCTGAAATTACTGGCAGAGCCACACCACTTCTAGCTAGCTGGTCTAGACTTTCGGTGGACGCCGAGCTAATACATCCGAGATAAGTTTAGAAGGCAATCATATTCAATGCAAGTTGCTAGCTTACATCAAGGTTACAAATACTTACATGTTGGAAGCACGGAATGATGTGGCGAAGGCGCGTCTCTTTGGCCGTGCTTGCTCCACGTGCTGTGCGGGTGACTCCAGGTCTCCCTCTACATCTAGCACTGTCGCTGGGCCTTGGTGCTCGACCCCTCCGTCGCTTGTCCTTCATGCTGCAGTGGTCGGCGATGTAGGTCCCATCGGCACGAACGAGCCACCTTGCTCCATCAACTCCAGTTGCCTCCTCCTCTTTCGAGGGATGAGTCGAGAGGTGTCTGCATCCTCTCCCTCCTCTGTGTCATCGTTCGACAAAGTAAAAATTGCCTGACGATGCTTGCTAGCCGCTAGCCACTTACCAGTAGCTTTGGTTGCTGCCTCCTCTCCAGCTCTGAGCACCGCCTAGTCGACGTCCTCAGTCCTGATGCTGGTCTAGGTGGTTGGGTTAGCTCCTTGTGGCCAATCTACTCTAGGGGGGTGGCGACACAAACACTATCGCTCTATTCGGACCATTAATCTGGGAAACAAGTGGGAGTGAACACAGTAAGTTTCTGCCACAATATAAGACTACGGGTACAAGTCAAGATGAGTTACCTTTGGGGGAGGTCGGGTGAGCTTGAAAGCATGCTCAATGTCGCTCAATCTGACATAATTTGGATCAGCTAAGTTGAATAGCTCTCCAATTCTGGCTCTAACTTTGTTTTTGTCAAGCACCCCCTGCCTCGTCCTCGTCGGGTCTACGCTACCTTAATACTCATAGCAAGGATGTACCCTCCCTAGCAGGGCTGGATCCACCGGCTGATGAAGCTCCCAACCATGCTCGGACCATCCAGTTTTTTCCACGGGATCAACCCAAATATTTCTGGAATCTATTCTAGGTGCTCGGGCTTCTCTGACCAGCTTATCCTCTTCTCTGGGATGTACCCCACGTCGTACAGCATGATTGTGTTCGGCTCTTCACGGACGTAGAACCATTTCTTGTACCAGTCGTCAAGCGACGTTCCATGGGCAGTGCAGGTACTAGGCTTTCATGCCATCATGAAGGTTGAGGTACACACCTCCAGCAATCTTCGATCCATCGCTTCCTTTTTTCCATAGATAGAGAAGATGGCGGAAAAAATCAAAATGGGGCTGGAAGCCGCCATATGCTTCGCAAAGATGAATGAAAGTGGCAACAAGGAGATAGAGTTGGGATGCAGATTGCAAATCCCAATCTCGTAGTAAAGACAAAGCCCCTAAAGAAAAGGATGAACAGGAACCCCAAATCCCCGCTTAAAGAAGTCTTCGAACACCATGATCTCACCTGGTTGTGGATCGGGGTATCCCTCGCCCTCCGGTGCATACCATCCTATGAGCTCCTTGTTGTGGAGTACCCCCATGGTGATGAGGTCTTCAATGGTCTGCTCATTGCTTCTTGATTTATACCACTCCTTCGCCATGACTCCGGCTTTCTTCTGCGCATCACTTTTCGCCATGAATCTGGCCTTGATGATGAACAAGGAACTGGCAGAGGATTGATTGGTATTAGGGTTGGTGAGAGGAAGAAGATGGCTATGGTTGCGAATGGCAATGGGGTGCAGTAAAAAATAACTTACCTATCCTATACTATATTTAACCCAAGAGTTATGTTGTTTCGTCTGCCTGAGATTCTTGGGAGACATGTGCACGTGCTGTAGATGGTTGTTTTCATAGCCTCAAGATCTATGCCAATATATGCGCCTCTTCGTTGCCAGTGTGAGAGGGCCCACGCCGATGCACCTACCTATAGGTGCCACGCAACTATTTGTTTGAAAAGACAAGAAGGCAGTATGACGTGTTATACCCGTCTACTTTTTTGATCAGATGTGTCAGATTGGACTTGACAGAGCAAGTAAAAAAAACAACACAAAATAATAGTACAAGTGGCATATGGTTTTTCGCTGCACTCATCGTGCTCGGGGACTGTCCCGACCACTACTGTGCTCGGGGACTGTCTAGACCACTATTGTGCTCGAGGACTGTCCAGACCACCATCGTGCATGGGGACTGCTCCGACCACTTTCATGCTCGGGGACTGCCCTGACCACTCTCCGAACATTACTCAGAGACTGCTCTCCTCGGCTACATGTGATTTGTACTCACATACAGTTGAGAGGCATTTATTTAGACCTTGCTACAAGGCTGATACCTCACCTTCTAGTAAGCTCAGGGACTACATCGGTACGATGCACCTACCGGTGCATCTCATATTGCTTGTACGATGATTGGATTCTCGACTTCAGTGGGAATTCTTTTTAGACCCTAGCAGCACGTGCCTACATCACCTACTACCAGACTCGGGGACTAAGTGGACACACTTCACCTTGCAATGAATGTGCTTATTTTATTGACCCCTACGCTCTGACTGTTGGCCAGAATTACTATTGTCCAAGGATCACTTACATTTCTTTTTAGAAATACAAGTGGGCACACTTGATAAGGAAAGAAATCTTTTTCTTTTTTCTTTAGAGCACCATGCATTCTTCGGACAACTGGAATCTTTGGCTATAATCGTGGTCTACTACTTTTTGTTCTGACCAAAATACTGGCACATTCGATTGGTCAATGTTTCAACCAGTTGGAGATGACATGAAGACGGATCACATTAGCCAAAGGAGATCGAACAGCGTGTCATAGCATAATACATGGTGCTCGGGGACTAGCTGTGGGGGTATTAACCCCTATACCCTTACGGCTGGGCTTGGGCTAGCCCGGACCAGGGAGTTTGGCCCACTAGAAGACAACGCGTGGCCCGACCAATTTGTTCGGAGTCCCGCACAAGGAATCAAGATGGATTTGGAGATCAAGCAAGATCCTGGTCGGTTAGAATAGGAATCCTTATCCATCCACCTATGGCAATTATAACTAGTTAGGATTAGTTTCCAGATCTATAACCTTGCCCCCCAGACTATATAAGCAGGAGACCCCTCTAAAAAACATCTCTCATTGACATACAGCAATACAATCAGACACAGGACATAGGAATTACGCCTTCACGGCGGCCGAACCTAGATAAAACCTCGTGTCTGTCTTGCGTCACCATCTTGTTTATAGCTTGCACATCTATCTGTCGATAATCTACTACCTTGGGCATACCCCTAGGTAGACTGCTGACCATATTTCGTCAATAGTCGTCGGCTCAAAAAATAGCGCCATCAGTTCAAAGGATTCATAGAGATATAGATCATAACATCTACAACCAGAGACTTCAAGCAGTAAACCATCAAAGGACCTAGCAGATAGAGATTCCACAAGGGTATCATTATGGCATAGATTACAATACCCTTCACATTATTCCAAATCTAGGGTATCAAGGTACCCAAAATTTTAATCCACAGATGGGTCAGCAATTATAGAGAAATCCAAATTCAAATGCTGATGAGTTGTTGCTTAGAGTGACCGAGATGATGAAGAACCAGTTCAATTTAAAGCCAAAAGGAGAGACCTTCTCATACAAACGTCCATATCAGAAATGGTATGATTTGGTCGCTCTTCCTATAAACTATAGGCTCTCAGAATTTGCTAAGTTCACTAGCCTAGATAGCACAAGCACAATAGAACATGTCAGTCGGTATCTTACACAGTTGGGCGAAGCAATCCATTGAAGAGGCCAATTGAGTTCATTTCTTCTCCTTGTTTCTGTCAGGGCTAGCCTTCACTTGGTTTTCATCACTGCCAGTTAACTCCATTGCCAATTGGGCTGACCTAGAGAAAAAGTTTTATACATATTTTTATACTAGGACAGGAGAAAAGAAAATATTGATTTAACGACTATAAGGCATAGAACTAATGAATCGGGCACCGAGTTTCTTTAGCGGTTCTAAGAGACTAGAAATTTGTGCTTCTCACTGAACTTAATTGATGATCAACTAGCTGCATTGGCCGTTCAAGGAATGTTGCCAACATAGAGAGAGAAGCTGCTGGGGCAAGATTTTGACAATTTAGGTTAGTTGGCTCAACGAGTGGCAGCGCTCAATAGCCAATTTCAAAATATGCATAGAGATACCTGATTCCAGAAGAGTACCGCAATTGCCGAAGCCTATAATCAATATTCAGTTGATGATGGCTATGAAGATGATGAAGAAGAGGAGATTGTCGTGGCTAAATGGAATTGGGGTAAGAAGACAGTAATGGTGCCAAATCCTTGGGGAAGAGGAGTCAAAGAGAGCTATGACTTCAATCACAAAATCAGATAAGCTCTTTGATTTCTTGCTTGAGAAGGGACAAATTAAGTTGCCCGATAATCATGTTATGTTGCCTCTCAATCAGTTAAAGAATAAGAAGTTCTGGGCCAAATTTCACAACGCCACTTCTCATTCTACTAATGAGTGCTGAGTTTTCTGGCAGCATATACAGAGGGCTATTCAGCAATGAAGGCTCAAATTTGATACACCTCGAAAGATGAAAGTTGATGATAATCCTTTCCCAAGAGATTAGAACATGGTTGATGCTAGGCTGCTCAAAAGGAAGACTAAAATCCTAACATCAATTAGATCAAAAGAAACTAGAATAGTCAATCCTGAGATTCAAATATCAGTTGATGAATATAGAGAGGTTAGAAGGCATCGTGACCAACCAAAGAGCCAATATGAGCAGGGAGAAACGTCGAAGGATGGGGCGACAAGGCCACGTGTTACATCTCGAATTTTGTTGAATAAATGGCAGCGACAGAAAGAAAAGGATTACCAGCGTTGGTTAGAAGAGCAAGAATACCAGCATCAATAGAAAAAAGAGAGGTATGAAAGAAAGCAAACTGAATCACATTGGAATTGTCCTTTCTTCAGGTATTGTTGGAACAAAGGTTTGAAATTGCCTACCAAAAATAATTATCCGGAGTGCAATGAGCAATATTGGGAGTTTTGGCAATCTCAAGCCAACCGCTGGTCTATCCATTCTCAAGATGAGTATCATCATGATAACATGGATCGGCGCTTAAAAAATAGAAGTGTTCATGATCGGCTAGGAAAGCGAGTTGTTGATCAGAACTGGGCTGATTATGAAAAAGAGAGTAATAAGGAAGAATATGTTTGGCAGGAAGGCCAATAGTGTCCAGGAGGTCTGACAAGAAGCCAGAAAAGAAGAGTGTAATATCATAGGAACAAAGAACTAGAAAAGGCTCAGGCATATGGCAAACCTTAAGTGTGGCGTGCTAAGCAAACAACCGATAGGGGGCAACCATCGGCTAATATTCAGATGGCTTTTCTATTGCCATCAGGATTTAGAGCTCTAGTGAACCAAGAAGTTTATTCAGATTTTGATGAATCAGAGTATGTGGAAATAGTTGCTAAGTTGACATTTATACAACAGGCTATATTCGATAAGCCAGTCAAGCATCGACACTTAAAGGCTTTATATGTAAAAGGTTTTGTTGATGGGAAGCCAATGAACATGATGTTGGTGGATGGAGGTGCTTCTATCAATCTTATGCCTTATACCACTTTTCGCAAGCTTGGCAAGGGGCTAGAAGATTTGATTGAAATTGATATGATGCTTAAGGATTTTGGAGGTAATGTATCTAAGACTAGGGAGGCAATGAACGTCAAATTGATGATTGGAAGGAAAACTTTGCTCACCACATTCTTCGTCATTGATGGAAAAGGGTCATACAATTTACTCCTTGGTCATGATTGGATTCATGCAAACTATTGTGTGCTGTCAACCATGCATCAATAGGCCTAGGCAAATTTTATCGAGAACCAAGAACCAAACCGAACTAACTAAGAACCAAACCGAACTAACCGAGAACCAAAATTTTGGTTACCTGTTCGGTTCTCAGTTCTTAGGAACCGAACTTTGTTCAGTTAAATCGGTTCCTCCCCTCAGTTAACCGAAATAACCGAAGAACCAAAACCGATGGGGGAACATGTAAATCAGTACCAAGAGATCAGTAATTGGGTTGTGAACTTTTAAGTTGTGATTGTGCTGATGTGTTGGTTGTGGTTATTTGGTTGTGACTTATTGATTTGCATATGTTGCCATGTCATTTATGCCTTGAAAACAGCCAAAATGCTGCTAAATTTTTCTACTGTAACCTGTTCAATAATTGGTCGGTTAGTTCGGTTAGAACCGAGAACCAAACCAAACTAACCAAAACTAAACTTGGTCGCTACCGAGTTTTTTGAAGAACCGATCAGAACCGAGTTTTTTGAGAACCGAACTTCCTCAAAAACCAAAGAACCGATTGGTTCGGTTTGGTAAAACCAAACACCCAGGCCTATACATCAGTGTTTGATTTAATGGCATGGAGATGATGTCGAGCTGGTTCACGCTGATGAATCTATGAGTATCACAATAACTAATCTAGTATATTGGGAGCTAGAAGACTTCGAGTGTTTTTCTAGCAAACTATGGGAAGGAGGCTTCATTAAAGTAATGAAGGCCAATAGCCGATCGAAGCAATCGGCTCCAAGAGTTTGTTTTAATGGATAATCCAATAGATGTTATAGATGGTAAACTAGGACGTGACTTTACGTCGGCTGATGAATTAGAAGAGATAGATATTAGTTTTGGAGATAGGCCTAGGCCGACATATATAAGTGCCAAGTTAGATCCTAAGTATAAGCAAGAGTTAGTAGATTTATTAAAGGAGTTTAAAGATTGTTTTGCTTGGGAATACTATGAGATGCCTGGTCTAGACTGATCGATTGTCGAACATCGGTTGTCAATCAAACCTGGATATCGGCTGTTTAAACAAGCTCTGAGGAGATTCTACCCAAACATTCTTGATGATATCAAAAAGGAGATTGAAAGGTTGCTAGAAGAAAAATTTATCCGACTGTTCTAATATGCATAATGGATATCGAATGTTGTTGTGACAGAACTGCCCAATTTATACAAGATCAAGTACGGTTGTCCCCGCTTAACACATTGACACGCGCATACTCTCACTTATATAAACCCGGTAGTCCGCCGAGTGTCACGTAGGACCTCGGTAAATCAACATCACAACCAAGATCGCGTGATTAAGCAAATACACATCACATACGCAGAGTTGCAGCGGAAATAATAATATTACAAATAGGTTCATAAATAATAATACAAGTTTGGATTTCAAAACCGATTAGTGAAAACAACATTGCTTTCGAAGGATTTCATTAATATGAGTTCCAAATACATTGCTAGCATAAGTGACATCCTCAGACAAAAGCATGTAGATGAGAAGTGAATATAGAGTCACCGAGCCCACCGGTGGTTAGCCACCATCCTCAGTAGGTCAAAACCTTACCTGCAACATGGTGGGATAAACCTTGAGTACTTGAATGTACTTAGCTAGACTTACCCGTCATAACCAGAAATAAAATTGACTCTAAGGAGTATGCAAGGCTTTATAAGTGGAGGTAGCTTGACAACATTTTGCATAAAAAGCGATTAACTCAATTATACAATTATAATTCTATCATCAAGTTAATTAGAACTATCCATCTCTAGATTAGCAACTATCCTATGCCAAACATGTGGTATATCTTTTTAGAGCATACAATAGTAACCATAGCAGGTATAGTAATTCCATGTTTATTTGAACCATCACATTCCATAATCCAATTACTACGATGTTGGGACTAGCCAAGTTTCTCACTATCTGGGAGAGACGGTAATTCAAATAGATTTCAACCAGCTAGGAATTTATTCCTAACACAAACCCAGGCATACCACGCGAAGGCAGCCTTAGGTCACCTTTGGTACAACTCAGGTCCACATTTCGTGGGTCCGTACCACGCCGCACAATCTAGGACACCAGATGCCAGGACGTTCAGGCCTAGCCTACCCTTGGGCTCAGTCTGATCGTCCCCCGGAAGGAGCGCACAATAGAACAGGTCCCGGCCTGAGTTGAATTACTCGGCTTCATGGTCGGAATGAGTTATCCGGCCAGCTAAGTGAGAGGCATGCATTCAATCTTGTCAGAAGCGCCAACAATGGTATGGTCCTTAATCGACATAGATGGGGATAGATCTACACCCAAGACCTCCATGTCTTGTTGCTTCTCTATCGACATCCTACCCGGTCTCAATTTTCTTTTACCCCATGGTTCTGTTCCATGATAGCAAATATAGCCAACCGTGCTTCGGTATCCACCTATATCTCACAGGTGACAGGACATCACCCGACTTCTACCGGTCTAAGCATGGCCAAGCATATATTCGATCCTGGACCTATACCGGTTAAAGGTGTAATATCTGGACAAGGAATTTATATGCATCAAGTGGTTCCATTCAACTCTTATAACCTAATGCATCAATCATAAATACTCCAGTAATCATTGTAAAATACGGGGAGACTTAGAATGCTCTGGGGCTTGCCTAGGATCTGACACAAGTCAGTTCAGTTAGCTTGCACCGACTTGGTGACATCTCCGGTCCTAGCACTTGCTTAGTCCTTCCATCTTCGGGATAGATCCACCAAACACCATCTTCGGGTTTGACTCCACATCACATCCTTCACGTGGTTCATCTAGCGTACCTAATGAGATGCAAGATGCATGTGTATGAATACATGGAAGTGCAATAGACAATGCATCGCATGCAGTAAGTAAGACAAGCACAAGGTTACGTTAACATGCATAAGCACTTCGCATTGCTTACTTTAAATATCGCACAATTTATCATGCCACGATAGCAAAGAAGATGACAACACCAAGCATGACACAAGTTTCCCAAGATCTCAGGTACTCTAACACAACCATCATCAAAGGTATGAGCCACACTTAGCAATATACAAGCAAACAACTATAATTGGAATCTGTCAATTTCGAGACATGCAAATAGCAGCTACAAGATTTAGCTATAACTGGAGTTACACAAATCCAAATGACTTTCAAGAAGACATTCTGGAAAGCTTATGAAATTATCCACATTTCATCTATAACCATCATAGCATGATTTACAAGTTAAGTAGGTCGAAATTATACATTTACCGAAACTGGTCTAAACAAGACAGAGAGCAATCAATTGTATAACCCAAATTTAAATAACTGTAACTCTTAAACTACTTGGCCAAATGACATCACATTTTAATAGCAGATAGATACATGAATTATATACAACTTTCTTATTATCATCTAGGTGTGATTCAAATCCTAACTAGATCAAACACTAGCATCTTTCAGATCTGCTCCGAATACAATCAAAACTTGACAGAAGATTTAAAAGTCATATAACTCCTAAACTATCAGGCCTATGGTCTTACAATTTGAACACAAGCAAGACTATAAATTTGCTACAACTTTTGTATTCACTACAACCATAGCAAACATCATTTACACCACAAAAATAATTGCACAAGCAAAACTGCAAATGCAGCCCAACAGCAGTGGTATAGAAAACTGATAGAAACTTCAGAGAAGCATAACTGGGGTTCTAGACCTCCAACAAACATGAACCATAACTTTTTGAAAATATTAGGAAGTTACCTACAACTTTCTTATTCTCATATTAAGATGATTCTATAGTTAGAAGGGTCAATTAATCCAATAATTGCATCTCTGTCCAAAACATAGACAGAAACTAACATGCCACTTTAAATAGCTATAAATGGAGTTATATATGTCCAATAAATGTGGTTCTAGACTTTTTAGAGATCTTGTCAAATTCTAAACAACTTTATTGTAAACACCTCAAGTTAATTATACTATTAAGAAGGCCTCACAGTAAGAACAAGAAAACCCCTCTCTGGGTTTGGGCAGAAACAACCACTGAGATTCAAGCAACTATAACTCAAGATCTACTTAACCAAAATTTATGATATTTATTTTTTTGAAAAGCTTAAGAAAAGTACTAAAACTCATGTATTGTCATCAAGACATGATTCATAACTTAACTAAGACAATTAATTCAAATATCCAGGACTATTTAGAATAGGAGCAAGGCAATACAGGTAATTTGTTATTTTTATAGATCTTAAACTATAAATCCTAAACTCCTGAAATTTTTACCAGACAACATAAATCACCTTATGAGCACTCCATAACAATTTCACATTTATTTGATCAAAATAACTACAGTTATGAAAAAGTCAAGACATAACTAGTATTAGAAACCTAACTGCATAAATTGATTTTTACAGCAAAAACTTTAAACTAAATCAGGCCATATTATAGATCTAGTGCACATATAATTTCATAAGGATTCCAAAATGCCCTAATTTACTATTTTACGATTTTTCTACTAATTACTATGATTTTCCAAAGTTCAGCACAGAAATCTGCAAAAGAAAACATTAAAACAAAAAAGGAAAAAATACTTTTGCATTCGGAACCCTGGAGATCTCAGAAACGAACTAAGCCCACATCTATAAATATATGTGTCTGGCATTTATGCAAAGTGAACACATGAAATAGCTTCTATTTCTGATTTACTCCCTCTTCTTCTTCCTCTGGACGCTGGACGCATGGAAACGACGGCTGCGGTCGGGGAGGTCACCAGGGAGGAGGCCGGGCTGTTCGTCAGTGAGGAGCAGGACAAGGTTGAGGTGCACCAGTCGATGAGGTGTGCTGGCAGCTGGCCTAATGATGCTGTGGCCAGGCCACGGCTGGCCGGGCTCGGCAACTCCTAGCTGCTGCGGCCGACCGGGCTCGGTGCAGGGAACGGCGAGGCGTGATGAGTCAAGGCCGCGGTGGCTGGCTGCGGTCCTGCCGTGGCTGGCAGCGGTGGGCAGAGTAGCTTGAGAAAGGAGGAGGAGAGGAGCATGGTGGCTATCGCTTGCTGAAGAATGAAGAAGCACCGAACGACCTGGCTTGGTACAAGTTCCTGGCGGCAGATGGGGAAAGGAGAGGGAGAGAGTGGAGAGGAGGGTGATGTCCCATTACTTGAGCACGGCAAAGTGTAAGCGAGGGCAGCACATAAGAGCCACGCGGCGCAAGCAGTGCAACACGCGGCCAGCAGCTCAGTGCACGGTGACGACACTGTTCAGAAATTTCAAATTTCCAATTCTACCTCAAACATACCACTGAAACCCATATTTCGTGCCTCCGTAACTTCTAAACCACTTAGTTTTGGCACAATCCGTAGTAATCAAAATTGTAGAGCTACGCAACATCTATAACTTTTCTTAAAGCGTCAAAGTCTGATTCGGCCTGGTTAGAGAGATACAAGGCTCCAAAGAAGGGTAAACGAAAACTAAAATCTCAGTTTCAGTCCATTAGGGACTTAGCCAAATTTTTGAGCTCCAAAACAGCCATGGATTCCAACTTGAGGGCTCAGTTTGACTTGCTTCAAAGCTGATCTACCTCTTGACCATTAAACAAAGTTTGTTCTACTCTACTCAAACTTCAACTTTGATTTAAGGTGCAACTCCATGCAAGCAATATAAGTGATTGGTCAACATAGGTCAAAGTAGCATTACGGTAAAGCTTAAATCCAAGTTTTAGACCGATGGAGGTATTTTCTTGTCCTCCGCTCAACACAAACCCTTTATGACTTTTGTTGTAGAGTTTAATTAGTGTCATTTGGGCAAGGTTGCAAGGTTTGGTTGATGACCTATAATTCCATTCACTTAATAAGACAATTCCAACAAGGACATAACTTGTCATTTCATGTGACTTCTTGATTCCAAACTTCATGAAACTTTTCCAGTGATCAATATAGATGGATGTTGATGCAAGACACATGAAAAAAGTACATCCAACATTTCCTAAGCATACTTTTTAGAAAGGGCAGCATGTAAGCAATGGTGCATGGTCCAAGTTTAAGTGGTGACTCATTTTCATATGTTTAACCTAACATCTCCATCACTACTTAACATGCCATATTTGAGCTCAACCCATTGCTTAACTGGTGGCAAACACCTGGGGTGTTACAGCCCTCCCCCCTTAAAGGAATCGCGTCCTGAGATTCGGTGCAAAAGACTTTTAAGGGAAGAGAAACATGTCAACCAGTTTCCAACATCAGTGATAGCATTAGGCTACTTAACTTTGGAGTATCAGAGAGGCTAATTTGGTCATGACACTTTCTAATACTTGCTCTTCGTCATAAGCTGTTGTCTGAAGAGTCTCCTTCGTTGGCGTCCATAAAGCATTGTTACTTTGGAAAAAAATCCAAGATAGCACTATCCTACATACTTCATCCTCAATGTATGAAGAGTGATACAAGTGTATACCAAATACTTGTAACATCTACTTCACAAGTGGATATAGCACAGACCATATGGACTTTACACTAGACCACAGCCGGTTGACGGATATTCCTTGCAACGTGCTATATTTGTTCCCAAGGTTTGAAAAGCAGTTCTCTACAAAAGTGGCTTGAGCACAACTTCTCGTAAAGGATGTGATCATAAACGGGTAAACGTCCTTTGAGGGTATGAGAAGCTAGTTAACCAATATCCAAACTGGTTGTAGTGGTGCAATCACTCAAATGTCAACTAATGGAAAGCTACATAATGTTCCATGTGTGCAGTGCTCTTTCTTTGATAACAATATTGTATGGTCTGAGTCTGTTGAGTGAGTGGTAAACGTAGTAGCTGACTCTGTTGGCTCAACATTCTCGATGATCATTCCTTAGGGAGCCTTTGGATCTAAGTTGCAACAGTGATCTGGGTTGAATCTGATGCAACCTCTTGGGTAAAAACACATATAAGGTACCAAAGGCATATCAGCATTGGAGAACCATTGACGTAGAAGGATGTTAGAGAGGCTTGGAGGACAACACAAGTTGCAAGTAATCACAAAACTAGGGACTAGTTCGCTACCAAGCAGGTTGAGTATAATTTGCCTTCGTGATGCAGTTGCACAGCAAGTTGGGTTGACTTGTATCATAGCAAAACTAGCCTTCTTAAACTATATTTGACATCGAGGCTTCCATTCTTAGGCCAATCAATATCTCGAAAACCATAATCCAAAAATCTATGGTTTGACACCTTTCCAATTACCTTCGATTTGCAAGGGTATAAATTGACTCATAGAACATCTCGATTGCTCAAACATTGCTAATAGAAGAGGCTAAGAACACGATACAAAGGGGTCTAAGAAGTCTTCTTAAGGGCATCTAAAGGATTATCTAGCAACAATTATTGACCGTGTTACATACCTTGGCATCAATTGCAAACACAACTTTCGAAGGCGAAGGATGATCGCAGTCACAAAGAAATTATAGATTCTGTACTCTTTGGTTGTCCTATTCATATTTCACAAACTAGTGCTCCAATATGCACAAATTTTGGTGGTCATGTAGATCCATGGGTCTTCTAACAACTCACCAAAATTCAACTCAACTGGACACCGTTTGACCATCCAAACAATTCATCTATCAAAATTGCTCTATTCTAAACGACAGCAAACCGAGCCGACAAGATATCTCTCAAATCTGATGTTTT